>NC_089490.1:14019644-14262144 GCF_036850765.1 Saccopteryx bilineata | reverse complement strand
CCTCCCTTCCTTCCTTTTTTTTTGGTATTTTTCTGAAGCTCGAAACGGGGAGAGACAGTCAGACAGACTCCCGCATGCGCCCGACCGGGATCCACCCAGCACGCCCACCAGGGGCGATGCTCTGCCCCTCCGGGGCGTCGCTCTGCAACGACCAGAGCCACTCTAGCGCCTGGGGCAGAGGCCAAGGAGCCATCCCCAGCGCCCGGGCCATCTTTGCTCCAATGGAGCCTTGGCTGCGGGAGGGGAAGAGAGAGACAGAGAGGAAGGAGGGGGGGTGGAGAAGCAAATGGGCGCTTCTCCTATGTGCCCTGGCCGGGAATCGAACCCGGGTCCCCCGCACGCCAGGCCAATGCTCCACCACTGAGCCAACTGGCCAGGGCCTATGACCATTGTTCTTAAAAGCTCTTTGCATGTTTTCAGAGTATGAGGATATATAACATATAGGTTAATATATAATTAATAACAAATAAAAATGATGTGGAATTTAGTCGATTCCTCTACCTGAAGTTCTTTCATTGGTGGGGGGGCTGGTGGATATCTCCAGTCTATTTGCAGTTCCTTTGTTTGTGGATCTGCCTGGAACTTTTTGTAAAGCCCCCTACCCCCAACACCGTGGCCATCCCTGTGTGACCGAGAACGTGAGCCCCTGGGGAGGTGCCTTTCTGCCCAGCTCCCACAGTGGGCTGAGAACGTTCTGGAGGCTCAGCTGGAGGCTACAATAGGGTTTCCTCAGGCTCAGCACTGCCGACGTTAAGGGACAGATAATTCTTGGTCGTGGGACTGTCCGCCTTGCAGGATGCTTAGCAGGGTCTCTGGCCTCCAGATACTGCCAAACGTCCCCTGGGGGTGAAACCGCCCCCCGCTGGGCTCTCTGTACCCCTGTCCACCCCCAGTAGGAGTGAGGAAGGCCAGCTCAGGGCCCAGGGTTGCTCAGGCACCTGGAGACGGCTACCTTTAGGCACAGGTGTGATAACAAAATCAATGCGTCTTATTTAACAAGAAGTAAGAGAGAACGTGAAACACTTGGACCAATTTTCCGGCTCGTATTGTTCTATTTTTTGTCTCATTGTGATGAAAAGAATCCAGGTAGACCTATTCCAGGGAAAGGGTCCCCCGTGACTCGGGGCAGATCAGAAAAGAAGGAGCACTTGCCACCCTGTGCGAGGTTTACCCGGCTAACTGTGGAGGCCTGGCTGAGGGGCCAGGGGGACCCTGCAGCCTGGCTGCCTTTGTCATTCGGGCTTCTCCCTCTGCCCCCGCCCTGGCCCATCCACAGTGGCCAGACAGGTGTCCTCTTCATCCCCAATGCTCCTTGCACTTTCCTTCTTTGCACCTGAGCTTCTAGAACACTCACAATCAGAAATGCTCTTTTTACTCTTGTCCAATCCCATCCCAGGGACCGTGACTGTCCATAGACTCTCGCCTATTCCAACTCAGTGGGCACCTGCCAGGAGCCTTCCTCCCCCCCCCCCCCCAGAGAGGGTGATCTATTCTCTACCAACACCCTCAGTGCACTCTGTCACTTATACAGAACTTGATAGTCTAGCTTGTATGTTTGAGGTGGGCTCCGTGTCCCCTTGGCAGGAGGGGAGAGCTCCTGACGGTGGGGAACTGAGAACCGTTCATCTTGGCAGCCCCTAGAACGGAGCTACTCAAACAGTCTGCAGCAAAGAACCAGATTTTTGCTTTGGGGTTTTTTGTTTGTTTGTTTGTTTTTTGCAGGGAGGGGAGACAGAGACAGAGTCAGAGACAGGAAGGGAGAGAGAAGGGAATCAACAACTCGTAGTTGTGACACTTTCAGCTGTTCTTTGATTGCTTCTCACATGTGTCTTGACCAGGAGAGGGGCTCCAGCAGAGTGGGTGACCCCTTGCTCAAGCCAGCGACCTTTGGGCTCAAGCTAGTGACCTTGGGCTCAAGCCAGTGACCTTTAGGCTCAAGCCGGTGACCTTGGGGTCATGTCTATGATCCCAGGCTCTAGCCAGCGACCTTGGGATTTTGAATCTGGGACCTCAGCGTCCCAGGTCAATGCTCTGTCCACTGTGCCACCACAGGCAGAAAGAGCCAGTTTTTTAAAAAATCTTATTTACAATCCATAATGGACTAGTACTTTTGTGAAATACAATCAAATGAACTGGGAAACTTCTTTGACACCATGGCAAATGTCTGTGCACATTTCTAACTGCTTACTCTCCACTTCCGCACTCACTTCACTGTGAACTAGTGACAGTCTGGGGACTGTCAGTGTCCCTTGGACCACCCTTTGAGCAGCCCTGCATGGCACAGCAGCTTCCACTATAAAAATTCACCGGAACAGCAGTTGTCAAACATAAGCGGCCAAAGGAATCAATCACCTGGAGGACTCGTGAGAAAGAAATCTGGGCCCCACCCCCCAAGTCTGTGATTCAGGTCTGCAGCATGGCCTGAAATTTCTCATTTCTAACCGGTTCTGAGGTGATGCATCACTGCTGGTTGGAAACCATGTTTTGAGAATCACTGGATTAAAGAAATGGGCAGGCCCTGGCCAGTTGGCTCAGTGGTAGAGTGTCGGCCCAGCATGTGGATGTCCCAGGTTCAATACCTGGTCAGGGCACAGAGGAGAAGTGACCATCTGCTTCTCCACCCTTCCTTCTCTCCCCCTTCTCTCTCTTTATCTCTCTCTCTCTTCTTCTCCCGCAGCCATGGCTCAATTGGTTTGAGTGCATTGGCCCCGGGTGCTGAGGATGGCTCCACAGAGCCTTTATCTCAGGTGCTAAATAATAGCTTGGTTGCAAGCAGGGCCCCAGATGGGCAGAGCATCGGCCCCAGACGGGGGTCACCAGTTGGATCCTGGTTGGGGTGCATGTGGGAGTCTGTCTTTCTGTATCCTCTCCTCTCACTTGGAAAAAGAAGAAGAAGAAATGGACCAATGTCCGATACAGTGCTCTCTTGTGGTTGCCTGTCCTCACGCCAGCTAGACCCGCTGAAGCTAGCCGCTGACCCTGTCACCGTGTTTCTCTAAAGCAATGCCTATCAGCCGCCAGGTTGTCACACCCTTGCTGAGGGGCTCCAGAGGCGAGGAAGCTGTGAGAAGCCAGAGGGCCCATACCTTGGGGCTGTGGTGAGCCCAGTTCCTCCACAGGTGACTGTGCAGGTGACGTTGAAGAACACGGAGGCGATGTGTGAGGTGCCCCCACCGCTGAAGGCCCCCAGGGTGGCCTGTGTGACCTAGATGACTGGGAAGGTGGGGGTTTGGGTGGTGATGCCGTCAGCTGTACCTGCTGCTGTGGTGACACAGGTGACAGAGCAGTTGCTGAGCGGGGTGACGAGGGCACTGCCGGGAGTGACGCCGGTGGCAGGTCAGTTGGAGAATGTGATGGTGAAGGGGCCGGCAGCGCTGCAGGTGACCGCTCAGATGAAGAGAGAGGCGGTGGAACAGGTGACGTCACAGGCCGCCCGTGGGTGGGTTCAGGTGTCTGTCCGGGTGGGGACGCAGGGGGGCCACTGCTTCCTTCTCGTTGGGGAGCCAGTTGCGCGCGAGGTTGTACGGACTTTGCCCGACTGGCTCGCTCTGTTTGGGCGCTTGGCTGGCTGCGTTCAGGACACTGGTCCCCCAGGGCGAGTTCAATGCGGCAGAACACCTCCACCCGCGGGAAGATCACTCTCTTGGAGGGAGAGTTAAGGTAAGCGGCATCTAGGAAAGACAGAAATGTAGGCCCCGGGTGGCGTCACTAACCCCCAACCTCAGCGTGGTGTTGCAAAAAATGGTTTTCCAAATTCTTTTCTTTTAATTTTTTTAAAAATTACTTATTAATTTTAGAGAGAAAGGAATGGGGGGGGGGGAGAGAGAGAAGAGACATCAATCTGTTCCTGTGTACGCCCTGACCAGGGATCGAACCCATTACCTTTGCGTTTCGGGACGATGCTCTAACCCAGGGTTCCCCAAACGTTTTACACAGGGGACCAGTTCACTGTCCCTCAGACCGTTGGAGGGCCGGACTATAAAAAAAACTATGAACAAATCCCTATGCACACTGCACATATCTTATTTTAAAGTAAAAAAAACAAAACGGGAACAAAAACAATATTTAAAATAAAGAACAAGTAAATTTAAATCAACAAACTGACCAGTATTTCAATGAGAACTATGGGCCTGCTTTTGGCTAATGAGATGGTCAATGTCCAGTTCCATACTTGTCACTGCTAGCCGTAACAAGTGATATGATGCGCTTCCAGAGCCGTGACGTGTACATTCCACGTCACCAGAAGTAGTGCTGTACCTGAGCGACGCTGCGCTTTGCACCACATACAGTACTCCAGGAGCACAGGATGTGCTCCTCTCACTGACCACCAGTGAAAGAGGTGCCCCTTCCGGAAGTGCAGTGGGGCCAGATAAACGGCCTCAGGGGGCCGCATGCGGCCCGTGGGTCGTAGTTTGGGGACCCCTGCTCTAACCACCTGAGCTATTCAGGCAGGGTGGTTTTCCAAATTATTTTCCTAAATAGGATTAGTTTTCACCAATGGCCTTTCTCTACTTACCTGAATTTACACTTGTATTTTTTTGTTTTGTTTTGTTTTTGTGTATTTTTCTGAAGCTGGAAACGGGGAGAGACAGTCAGACAGACTCCTGCATGCGCCGGACCGGGATCCACCCGGCACGCCCACCAGGGGGCGACGCTCTGCCCACTGGGGGGGCGATGCTCTGCCCCTCCGGGACGTCACTCTGTTGCAACCAGAGCCACTCTAGTGCCTGGGGCAGAGGCCAAGGAGCCAGCCCCAACCCCCCGGGCCATCTTTGCTCCAATGGAGCCTTGGCTGTGGGAGGGGAAGAGAGAGACAGAGAGGAAGGAGGGGGGGTGGAGAAGCAGATGGGCGCTTCTCCTGTGTGCCCTGGCCGGGAATCAAACCCGGGACTTCTGCACACCAGGCCGACTCTCTACCACTGAGCCAACCGGCCAGGGCTCATTTGTATTTTAATCCAAGTGTTTGGGGATTAATTCACTTTTTCAGTGGCTCTTTACCGAGCCTCGGCACATGCCGGGGGTTATACCAGCCACTGAGGAGGTGAAGGTGACGATTCCTGGCTTCCTGGAATTTACCATCCAGTGCAGGGACAGGCACCGACCACCCAGGTCAGCTCAAGTTTTAATCGAGAACAAATGTTCGGTAAGGGAGGGGTGTGGCGTGAGGAGAGAGGGAGGCAGGGAGGACTTAACTGGGAGGCTTCCCTGAGGGAGGGACAGGTAAGCTGAGATCTGAAGATGGGTGGTCCAGGGGATGCTCAGGGTGGGAGGGGGACAAGCATTCCAGACAAGAGGGAACAGCATGCATAAAGGCCACAGGTTGGAAAGAGCATGACTAGGAGGTTGAGGGCCCTGAAGGTGGTGTGGCTGGAGCCAGGGTGGGGCACTGTGGTGGGGGACAGGCTTGAAGGGGCCCAGGAATCAGGTCACACAAGGGCTTGTAGGCAGCACCGAGGGCCCTTGATTTTCATGGAGACTGTGAGGACTTCTAGGCGGGGAGGTGCTGACCTGACTCTGGCTTTGACAAGGTGGGTTTGCGTGGGTTTGGGTCTCAGAGAAGAGATGAGGGTTATATGTATAGTTGGGAGCCCCATCTATGGGCGGGAACTGAAGCTGTGACGGTGGCCGTGTGCTCTGTGTGTGTGTGTGTGTGGGTGGGTACTTGGAAGGGTAGAAGCGGAGCGAGAGGGAGGGAGGGGCCTGGACTGAGTCAGGAAGGAGACGGGGAGAGGGACCCCGGGCAAGTTTTCTAAGATAAGCAAGACTGAGGTAGATTTAAAAGTTTCTGGTAAGAGAAATCCCAGACTGAGAGAAAATATTTACAAGAAATATTTCTGACCAAGGGCATTTATGTAGAATACATAAAAACTCTTAAATGAAGAAACAAACAATTCGGTTTTTTGAGTGGGCAAAAGAGCCACTGACAGAGCCCCCAGCTGCCAAGGATGGGACAATTTGAGGAAAATAAAGAGTTGAATAATAGCCCAAAGCATCCATGAGTTCATACATCTAATAAGTAAAAGGGGAGGGGAGACAAGTCTTCCATGCAGAAGAATTCCAAATAATTTATGTAGACACCTGACCTCAAGGAAATGGAGAGTAACTCCTCACTTTTCCAGAATGAGCCGGGCACAGTGACATCCTTCCCAAAGGCCCGGCATGGAAAGAGCAGGAAGAGGAACTTCCCGGGGGAGAACCTGGCAAGCACCCCTGCAGTCAGGCGGTCAGTCAAGGTCAAGGTCAGCAGCGACGTGTCACGCAGATCGCCCCCCTGGACACAGCTTGCTGAGCATGGCCCTCTGCCTCTGCCGTCTTCCTCCCTCAAGCCCTAACCCCCGTCTAATCACGGGGAAACAACAGACAGACCCCAACGGGCAGACCTGCGACACAATATCTGGTCTGGTCTATAAAACCCGCCGAAGTCATTGCGAACAAGGAGAGTCTGAGAAACGGTCACAACCATGAGGAGCCTAAGGAGACGTGACAGCTACGGTGATGTGCTGTCCTGGGTGGGATCCTGGATCAGAAAAAGAAGATCGGGTATAAACTAAGGACATCTGAATAAAGTATAGACTCTGGTTGATAATAATTTGTCAGTATTGGTATAGATATAGATATAAGTATAGATATAGGTATAGGTATAGGCATAGGTATAGATATAGGTATAGGCATAGGTATAGATATAGGTATAGGTATAGGTATAGATATAGGCATAGGCATAGGCATAGGTATAGATATAGGTATAGGCATAGGTATAGATATAGGTATAGGTATAGGTATAGATATAGGCATAGGCATAGGCATAGGCATAGGTATAGGTATAGATATAGGTATAGGTATACTATAACGTCTAACAAACGTGAGATGTGAGAATAAGAAAACCTGGATGTGAAATGTATTGATACTCCCTGTACTATTTTCATATTTTTGCTATAAATCTAGATCTACTCTAAAACAAAGAAAAACTTATTAAATGTCTAGGGGGAAATGGGCCAAAGACTTGGACAGATGCTTCACCAAAGAAGCTACTTGGGCCCTGGCTGGTTGGCTCAGCGGTAGAGCGTCGGCCTAGCGTGCGGAGGACCCGGGTTCGATTCCCGGCCAGGGCACATAGGAGAAGCGCCCATTTGCTTCTCCACCCCTCCGCCGCGCTTTCCTCTCTGTCTCTCTCTTCCCCTCCCGCAGCCAAGGCTCCATTGGAGCAAGGATGGCCCGGGCGCTGGGCATGGCTCTGTGGCCTCTGCCTCAGGCGCTAGAGTGGCTCTGGTCGCAATATGGCGACGCCCAGGATGGGCAGAGCATCGCCCCCTGGGGGGCAGAGCACCGCCCCTGGTGGGCGTGCCGGGTGGATCCCGGTCGGGCGCATGCGGGAGTCTGTCTGACTGTCTCTCCCTGTTTCCAGCTTCAGAAAAATAAAAAAAAAAAAAAAAAAAAAAAAAGAAGCTACTTGGACCACTAATAAGCAAATGAAAAGGCTCTCCAACGCCATTGGTTATTACAGAGTGGCAAATTCAAACCACAGTGAGAGATCACTAGGCACCTAGTAAAATGGCTAAACTTAAAAAGACCCACCAGGCCCTGGCCGGTTGGCTCAGTGGTAGAGTGTCGGCCTGGCGTGCAGAAGTCCCGGGTTCGATTCCTGGCCAGGGCACACAGGAGAAGCGCCCATTTGCTTCTCCGCCCGTCCCCCTCTCCTTCCTCTCTGTCTCTCTCTTCCCCTCCCGCAGCCGAGGCTCCATTGGAGCAGAGATGGCCCGGGCGCTGGGGATGGCTCCTTGGCCTCTGCCCCAGGCACTAGAGTGGCTCGGTCGCAACGGAGCGACGCCCTGGATGGGCAGAGCATCGCCCCTGGTGGGCAGAGCGTTGCCCCTGGTGGGCGTGCCGGGTGGATCCTGTTCAGGGGCATGCGGGAGTCTGTCTGACTGTCTCTCCCCATTTCCAGCTTCAGAAAAATAAAAAATAAAAATAAATAAAAAGACCCACCAGTTGATGAAAACTGGGGAAACAGAAACTCTCACCCACCGCCGGTGAGGACGTAAAACGATAGCAACCACGTTGGAAAATAATTGGGTGGTTTCTTGAAAAGTCCAACGTACACTCTGGGGCTAGCCCTCAGTCCACGGACATCCAGAAGAATTGAAAACTGAATCTCAAAGAGCGCCTGGCACACCCAACGCCCACTGCAGCGTTATTTATAATCGCCAAGAGGTGGGAGCCACCCACAGCCCACTGGTGAGCAAATGGGAAAAGACAACGTGGTCAATACTCACGCTGGAATGTTATCCAGCCTGAAGAATGAAGAACATCCTGTCACACGCCACAACACGGACGAACCTTGAGAATATTGTAAGCGAACTCACCAGTCACAAAAATGACAGACACTGCATCCTATCTCAAGTAGTCAAACTCAGAGAAATAGGAAGTAGGGTGCTGGTTGCCACAGCCTAGGGGGAGGGGAAATTGGGGAGCCGCTGGCCAATGGGTGTGGAGTTCCAGTTCTGCCAGGTGGACAGTTCTGGAGGCCGGCTGCTCAACGAGGGGAACAGGCTTGGTACTGAACTGAGCACTTAAAATGGTTAAGATGGTAAATTTTATGTTATGTGTCTTTATCACAATTTTATATACACAAATTATATATAATTATATAATATAATTATACATAATTATATATCATTTTAATTTATATATATAATACATCTACTGCATGATCTAGTCATCCCACTCCTAAGCTATTTACCCACGAGAACCCAAAGAGTGACGTCCATACAAGACGCATAGGGAGTGTGCACAGGAGTTCTATTCATAATAGCCCCCGGTGGTTACGACTCAAATGTTCCTACACAAGCGAATGGCTAAATGAACTGTGGTATATTCATACCGTGGAATGGAATGTCAGAACAGACGAACTATTTACACCGTGCGATAACATGGATGAATCTTAGAATCATTGCGCCAAGTGGAAGAATGCAGACAAAAAAGAAAAAAAAAAAAAGACTTCACACTATAAGATTCCAGTTATCAAAAAAAAAAAAAAAACCCTAGGAAACGCAATTCATCTGTCAGGGCAGAAAGTAGACCAGGGATTGCTTGGGGGTTGGGGCTGGGTGAGGGAAGGTGAGAGGGACACGAAGATGCTTTGGGCAGGATGGATTGTTCTCTGTATCCTGATTGTGGTGCCATTTCACAGGGGTGTGTGTGTGTGTGTGTGTGTGTGTGTGTGTGTGTAACCATCCAATTGTGAGAGGTCGGCAGGAGGGGAGCGAGAGAAGGAAGAATGGCAGGAAGGCAGGAAGGAAGAGAAGAAGGGAAGAGGGAAAGGCAGGTTTGGCTGGATGTGCCTCGATGCCACAGGGCTATGTTTAGATATGGCGTCCTCTGAGCTCCAACCTTGCTCAGCGCCCACACGCACCCGTCTGGGTGGGGAATGTGGGTTTCCAAGCACACCAGGAAGCAGGCCCTTCCCTGTGGCAGGAGGCTGCTGCCAGGGAGCCCCGAGTGGAGAGGGAGACCTGCCCAGCGGCAGGAAGAAGGAGGTGGGAGCCCTTAGGAGGAAGGAGGAAGATGGGCCAGGGTGTGAGCTGAGGAGTTGAGGGTGACACCTGTGGGTGTGGCTTCCTGTGGAGCTGACCCCTCCCCTCCCACCCCTCCAGGAAGCAGGAGGCAGAGGCTGGAGTGGGCTCCCCTTTTCTGTTCCCAGATGGCAGGTGGGGATTAAGAGCGCACTTATTCAGGCTGCGTCAGCACCCCCTGCTCAGTCTGGAGACGGGAGATGAATCTAGCCCAGCCAAACCCACCAGGATTCAGGTGGTGGCGCTCAAACCTGCACTGAGAAAGCCAGGCACACGCCGGTGGCTGGAGGAGGTGGCCAGCCTGAGACATCATCTCCCTTGTGAGCGGTGCCAGGGCCATTGGGAGACCCCGCACCCTCCATATACTGCCCCCGTTAGAAAGTGGCTGCCATTCAAATTGCATCCATAGGCTCAGGACCACCATTCATACCTGTGAAAATGTCCACACCAGCTAAGGGTGAGAGGGCGGGGGAGGGGAAGGCACTGGGTTCCTCCCAGAGGTGGGAGGGTGGAAGGAGGCGCTATTGAAAAATGGGGGAGACTAGAGATGCTTCCACCCACTGGGTGACTCTCCCCAGGGCTTCCCCTGAGGGAAGAGAAAGGAAACATCCTAGGGAGAGATCGGTCTGGAGTAGCCAGGCTGTACCCTGGGGGGCTGAGGGGTCTCCTGGTGCAGGGAATTGGTGTTTGCTGCAGGATCTGAGCCCCCAATCAGGGGACCCCCACATTCCGAGTCCCCAGCTGCACTGGCACTGAAGAGAGCGTGTAGGGGCTCCCCGTTGGTGGCAGAAAGGACCCTAGGCCCTAGCCCCCCTCTATTCCTGAGACCCCATCTCTACCCCCACTGCTACCCCTCAAGTCATTCACCTTTTGGATAGTTGGGGCTGTCACTTTGTAAATGTGGGGGATGGGAGAGTTGTCAGAGCAGGGGCAGGGTTAGGAGGAGTCTATCTTGCAGAGAGGTGAGAGGAGGGGCCTTCTCCGAGGTCAGAGGGCCTGGACTGACTGTGGCAAGGACATAGAACTCGGATGTCCTCAGTAAGAATGACCAGTTATTTGAGCACTGTGCTAAGGGCTGTGTGTGGCTCCTTAATCTTCACAATAACCTCTCAGCCCCTTAAACAGATCCATGGTCAGCAGCCCCTTCATACGGATCAGAAACCTGAGGGCCCAGGAGATTAAACATGGTACCTGCACAAGGTCACACAGGTGGTGGGTGTCAGGATCCAGAATCTAAACCCTGATTTTTACAGATTAGAAAACCAAGACTCAGAGAGCGGGACTGATCCTCCTGAGCCCACACAGCTGGAAGGACAGGAGTCTCAGCGCAGGCCACCAGCCTGGGAGCCCCAGCTCCCTTCTTCCTGCACTCCTGCTCCCCACCCCCTCACCCCCACCGGGAGAAAGGACCCAGGAGAAACGGAAGAGTAGGGTCAGGGGGAGCTTGGGAAAGCAGCAAGCAATTTGAAGGTGGAGAAAAGTGACTACATCTTAGGGAAAAAGAACCTCATTCGCCTGACCAGGCGGTGGCGCAGTGGATAGAGCGTCGGACTGGGATGCGGAAGGACCCAGGTTCGAGACCCCGAGGTCGCCAGCTTGAGCACGGGCTCATCTGGGGCTTGAGCAAAAAAACTCACCAGCTTGGACCCAAGGTTGCTGGCTCCAGCAAGGGGTTACTTGGTCTACTGAAGGCCCACGGTCAAGGCACATATGAGAAAGCAATCAATGAACAACCAAGAAGTTGCAATGCGCAACGAAAAACTAATGATTGATGCTTCTCATCTCTCCATTCCTGTCTGTCTGTCCCTGTCTATCTCTGCCTCTGTAAAAAAAAAAAAAGAACCTCATTCAACCCTTTTATCTCATTCCCAAAATAATTTTTAAAACTATATACACAAGAAGCACACCACAGCATTGCTTATAATAGTGAACATTTGGAAACTCAAAGGAATGGTCAGGCAAAGTTTTCTGTACAGCGGTGGTGTAATGCTATATGGCTGCCCAAAGAATAATTATAGAGACCATATGGCAATACGGAAAAAGCTAATGATGGAACACAGGTAAATGCTCTTAGACCAGGAATCCCTTTTCCTGGAAATTAACTCTAAATCTGGGAAGCTTTTTGTCTTTCCTTTTAACAGAGATGTCTGCCATGACCCTCATCTCGTTAAAGCAGGGGTCAGGAACCTATGGCTCGCGAGCCAGATGTGGCTCTTCTGATGGCTGCATCTGGCTCGCAGACAAATCTTTCATAAGAAAAATAATAACATTAAAAATATAAAACATTGTCGGGAGCCGATCCACTAGTGCTGGCTAACAAGGTCACAGCAGAAGAAGATCCACAACTGCTGGTTGACAAAGTCACAGCAGAAGAAGACCAATGGCTGCTGGTTAATATAGTCACCGCAGTGAAGACTAACAGCTGCGGGTTGACAAAGTCACCGCAGAGGAGAGGCACAACGATACTTCCCCCTTTTTGACCTTTTTGAATTAATCTGGCCTTATATCCCCCCTTTTCTGGATGTGTGCTATCATTTAAGGCACAGGGATAATAGTACCGTGCTTTCCCTGAAGATTCATAGTAATTTCTTTGGAAATGAGACAGAGGGTGTGAGTTCCACAGAAAAGCCTGTAAGCCCCTTGAACTGGGCTCATAGACATAAGAGGCTGGCTATGATATCCCTCATAAAGGGTTAAGTTGGTAGGAGAACTTCTTCTTATTAATCATGTTAGAAAGAATAGATTGTGACTGATGAATAGATAGGAAACAGTAACTATACACAGAGCACTTTTCAGCCTTCACTTAATTCATCACTTTACCTCCCTGAGCCTTTTCATGTAGTAAAGAAACTTTCCTTTCTTCTTGCATACCTGACCTGCAGGTGGTGGAACACTCTGAGAAAAATAGAGTTAGAACTTAACTAGAGTATGAATATAGTAATAAATAAAATTTGATTAGACAATAGCATCATAGGTAAGGTAGAGTTGTTATTCAGTACTGACCTTTTAGAAGTTTGTACCAACATTGTTATTGCTGTTCAAGTTATTGTATAATTGTACTTTGAATGATTTATAGTTTATAGAAATGAATTAACTGTTACCTAGAAAATGTAACCATAGTGAGACAAAAACAATAATTAATCAATGTATTCTGAATACCATGTGATTGTAACTTAGTGTGTGTGCATAAAAAGAAAGCTAGACCAGCATTTGGCAGAGATGCCTGGCAGTAAATGCTAACTGGAGAATAAAGAGAAAGAGAAGAATCCGGCTCTCTCACTCGATTCGTGCCGACACCGTCTCTTCCTGTGGGACCCCTGGATCCTTTCCCCCAGGGCTGGACCCCGGAAAAACATTCTCATGTATTACAATCCATTCATTTCCTACCGCTCATGTTCATGGTTGCGGGTGGCTGGAGCCAATCACAGCTGTCCTCCGGGACAACACCAAATTTTTATTGGATAATGCATAAAACACATGGGTTGTTGTATGGCTCTCACGGAATTACATTTTAAAATATGTGGTGTTCATGGCTCTCTCAGCCGAAAAGTTTCCCGACCCCGGCATTAAAGTGTGGAATGTATGTTGTTATGATGCACAGAGGATACACAGGGGTGGGGACCACGATTTCCAAAGCAACACAGGGCATGGGCCCTTCTCTCTCACTTGTTGATCAATATGTCATGTAAAGTCTTATGCAAATATAAGCTGGTCACATGTAGTTCCTCACTAACAGTACAGTTTTATTGGAAAGAAGATAAAATGGAAGAGGATGAAATGACATGAACATATAAGATATGAACTATTTCCTAAGTAGAGTTTTGAAATCCAGAAATATATTTGTAAAAGGCCCAGACTCTGTCCCGTCTGTTGACCTACAAGCGCCCTTGGCACGGAGACCCTCACTTCTGGCCACGCCAGTGCGGTGGGTGCCGGGACAGGGCACCCACTTCCAGCTCTCCTGAGTGAAGGGCATCTCCAGGTCACCAACTGGGGAGGAATGTTCCCTGCTCAGTCCTTCTGTTCCTGTCTTTGCCCACCCTCCTTTCTCAGGCCTCCCTTCCTCAGGGCCCCACATGATACTCACTCAGCCGCCTCAAGTACGAAACAGCGTCATCGTACCCTCGGTAGTAGTAATTGTGCAGGACCTGCAAGGCGGGCACAGCAGGAGGGAACTCAGGCCGAGGCTATGGCGACCGACTGCGGCGGTCCCCTCACCCAGAGCGGGCCACTGAGTTCCCAGGGCCCCTGAGTTCCCCCGCGCTCAGGCTTTCTTTGATGGACTTTTCCGGGAGGTACCTGTCCAGTGTCCCATCCCACACTCCCTGCTAATGAGTGGGGGGTGGCTCCTGATCACGTGTCCACGGTGATGCTGTGTTACTGTGTTAAGCTGTTCACAGCCAACCTCCAGCTGCCCCTGGGTGACAGCCGGTGAGATGTCTATAGCAGAAGCAGACAGGTGCATTTGGGCCGTAGGAAGAGCAAAGTTTTGGGACTGGGTTCCAACCCCAGTGCTGCCTCTTATTGCCTGTGAGGCCGTGTGGATGTAAGCTCTCACGGCCTCAGCTTCTGCATCTGGAAAGTGGGGATAAAATAAGACTATCTATCACAGAGGATGCTGACGAATCACGCAAGATACTGCCCAGAAAGCCGGTAAATATTTGGGGCTTTGCGGGCCACAAATAGTCTCTGTGTTTCTTCTTTTTCTCTTACTTCTTTTTTTTTTTTAACAGCCCTTTAGAAATGGAAAGCCCAGGCCCTGGCTGGTTGGCTCAGTGGTAGAGCGTCGGCCTGGTGTGCAGAATTCCCGGGTTCAATTCCCAGCCAGGGCACACAGGAGAAGCGCCCATCTGCTTCTCCACCTCTCCCCCTCTCCTTCCTCTCTGTCTCTCTCTTCCCCTCCCGCAGCTGAGGATCCACTGGAGCAAAGATGGCCCGGGCGCTGGGGATGGCTCTTCGGCCTCTGCCCCAGGCGCTAGAGTGGCTCTGGTCGGAACAGAGCGAAGCCCCGGAGGGGCAGAGCATCGCCCCCTGGTGGGCAGAGCGTCTGGTGGGCGTGCCGGGTGGATCCCGGTCGGGCGCATGCGGGAGTCTGTCTGACTGTCTCTCCCCGTTTCTAGCTTCAGAAAAATACAAAAAAAAAAAAAAAGAAAAGAAAAGAAATGGAAAGCCCATTCTCAGCTCACAGGCTGTACAGAAACGAACCGTGGGCTGGACTTGGCCACGGGCCATAGTCCGCTGAAGTGACACTGCACATCAGGGCAGAAGAGTCCAGTTAACCGTCAGCATCTGACCTCACCTCATCTCACAGGGGAGAAAGTGGAGGCTGGGACCTTAGGGGACTTGTTCAAGGTCACAGAGATCATTCGTGAAAAGGCCAGGACACAGGTCTAAGGGGAAGTTTAAGAGGTGTTGCCTGAAAGTGTCGACCTGGAACGCTGAGGTCGCCGGTTCATAGCCCCCGGCTGGCCGGGTCAAGGCACATACAAGAAGCAACTACTACAAGTTGATGCTCCCCCCACCCCTTCATTCTCTCTCTAAAATAAATAAATAAAATTCTTTTTAAAAAAGATCATTTGAGGGAAGAAGACACAGAAGGAGCTGAGTGGACCCTGCTGGCTGCCCCCCTTGCACCCCAGCCCCACCAAGGTCCCCGTCCCCTACCCCGCCCGGTCCTCTGGCTCTCACCATCAGGTCTGGGGGGAACAGGGCATGGGTCATCCTGGCGATGTTCTCCAGGGAGAATTGGAAGGAGCAGTTGAACATGCGGAAGTCGTGGAAGATGGCGGGGCAGTCCCGGGGGCAGATGTCCTGCTGCCCACTGAAGGTGGAGATGGTGATGGAGTCTGTCCAGAAGGAGCAGGGCTGCATGCCCGTGAACCCCCCGTCGATGTACCGCTGCGGGGGGCAGAGCGGGAAAGGCTCACCGGGGGCCAGAGGTCCTCTCCCCATGCAGGGACTACATCAAGGAGATGGGTCCCTCGGGACAAGTCTTTGAGATGAGGTGGCCATGGGAGAGCGGCGTGCCTACGGTCACTCAGTGAGTCCGCAGTGGCTCTGGACTCCAGCCCAGTGCTCTGCGCCCGCACGGGCTCCCCTCGGCCATCTCACTGGTGCTGAGATGGGGCTCCCGGCCTCTCTGGGAAGGGGCCATCATATGCCGGATGAAGCAGGAGTGAATGGTCTCCTGTCACAGCTACCTGCCCAGGGCCACTCAGCTGCCCATCCCACGGCCTTCGGAGAAGGTACATGAATGATGGGTCTGAGCAGGCTGAGAAATAGCCCCACTGCAGGCTGCTGCCATGGGGCCAAACTGCTTCTCTCTGTTGAGGTCTCAGGCACCCTTGACGCTCTCCAAGGACCCTCCACGCTGCCCCACAGACTGGCTGTCATGTATCCACCCTCAAGTCCCTTCCCTTCTGGGGGACCTGTTTCCTCAATTATAAACAAAGGACCACAAATACTGAGGCTCCAGCTCCCTGGCTAACTGAGAGGCACACGGCGGACATGCAGACTGGGCTCCATGTACTAGCCGGACCTAATTTCTGGCTTTCATTTCTTCTAGCTATGAAATGAGGAGGGGATGGGTCAGACCCTCCTACTCAGAGCGTGGTCTGCGGACCAGCCGCACCGGCCTCAGGGGATGCCTGTTATGCCTGTTAGAGGTGTACTTTTACCTGGATCAGATTTGGCATTATTTGACAGGACTCCTGAGTGACTCACGGGCACACTAAAGTTTAGGAAGCACTAGCCTGGATGACCTTGAAGGTCCCTCTCATTCGAGGTTCCAGGTCCCAATGTTGCAGGATCTATATCCCACACTCTCTGTCAAATCTGGGGGAATCTTGAGTTGCTGGGCTCAGTAATCAATTGGCATGTCCAGAGCAAAGCACAGCCGAGCTGGGCAAGTTCATCTTAAAGCCCCAGAAATCCATTCACGCTGGGGATTCTGAGTAGGAAAACATGGAACCTTTCCAACTCTTAGTCTTCCCACTGAACTCTGAGACCACCCCTCTGCTCTCCCAGATGTGGGTCCCAGAGGCCCCGAGGCCACCCCGGATCCTGGCTCAATCCCCTCCCGCGCCGAAGCACTCACCACGCCACGGTAAGTCGGGGGGATGAGGCCACAGTACACAGGGACAAAGCAGCTGCAGTACAGGGCCTGTGGGGGGACAAGAGGGCTGAGATGCCTGAGGCCCCGGAGGCTGGTGGGAAGGGCTCACCTGCAGGCCTGGGGGGCACTGCCTGCCTGGCTTCCTCAAACCCAAGGGGGAGGCCCTGACTGCCTCCCAGGCTCCGTCCCTGTCCTGGCCCTAACTAGTTGGGTCCTTCCTTGGTAACCAACTTGGTCAGTCTGGGCCTGATGTTCCAGCTTTAAAGGGGAAAGGTGACCTCAGTGATCCCCAGGGTCCCTTCTAGCACCAAATTTCCATAAATCCAATGGGATTCAACAACCATCAATGTGTTTCTGGCTTCAGACCCCTGGTATCAAAGGAGGGTGGGATGCTCACTCTCGGGAAGACTGAAAGAGGGGGAGCAGGCAATTAGGTGACAGTAACAGGGGTGACAGGTGCTATGACGGATGTGAACATGGATGGACAGGTGGCCCCAAAGGAGGCGCACCCAACCACGGGGGACGTGGGGCAGGCAGGTGAGGAAGGAAAGCTCCGTGGCAGGAGTGTGGAGTCTCCTCAAGCAGGCGGAGGGGAGTGGGGGGAGAGAAGGGCAGCCCAGGCAGAGGGCACGGCAGGTGCAAAAGCACAAAGACCTGCTTTGTGTGTGGCTTGCTCTGGCTGGCGTGGGTAGAAGTGGAAGGTGGCAGAACTGCCCTGCAGAGGAAAGTCTGAAAGAGCTGGTGCTCACAAACCCAGGCAGACAGGAGGCGGGCGCAGGAAGTACCCGTGCCCATCGCCCACTCATCCTCCACCCTCAGGACGGTGGCCGGGCCAGGGTTGGCATGTGAGGGGGGCAGCAGGGTCCCTGTACTCACTCAGGGAAGGGGAGGGGAATAGAAATATGGGACAGAGGGTCATGCAGCTTAACCCCTTCATCGTGAAAGAAAATTGGGTATATGCATAGCACTGTCCAGCAATAACAATTCAGAGCTAACATTTATATAAATGAGGTTAAAACAGTTCACTGCTGGAGTGGACTTTTCTAAGTGATAACCCATTTAGTGATTATTCAATCCTTTTGTCAAGGAGCACTGGGAGAAGGGGGCAGAGGGGAGGGCTGCACCCACAAACTGGTCGTAATTCCAAGGGGATACACTGTAACCCAGCCCGGGAGGCCCTATGGGAGACAGGGCCTCTGCTGGTAGCACTCCGGCCCCCACAGAAGCTGCAGGGTTAGCACCAGGGCAGGGCAGAGGGAAAAGGAGGTGCTGGGCCCCTGGGGACTCTGGGTGCTGAAGCCTTGAGGATGGAGACCAGGTCGGATTTATCTTGGACTTCTCTCTGTCCATCTCCTCAACAGTGTGCTTGACACAGAGAGATGCCAGGAGGCTGAACGGAGGGAAGGACCAGGGAAGCAGAAAACAGAAGGGAGGAAGACAGGTAGACCATTCCAGGGGCCAGTCAGGAGAAGCAGGACCAGCCAGCCCTCCAAGCTCTTCTTCCCTGCCCCACGTCTAGGCCCCGCCCCATGCCAAGCCCCGCCCCATGCCGGGCCCCGCCCCCTTGCCTCAATTAGTTCTTCTTTGGACGTGTACTCTGAAACTACAACACTCTCTCCATCCGTGAACCGGGTGAGGCTCACATGGAGCTTCCCGTTGGCAGCCTTGTAGGAGTCCTCGGGCAGGGCCTGGTACAGAAACTGCCGCATCATCTGCACCATCTTGCAGGATGGAGCCAAGGGCCCCAGGAAGGATTTCTTCACCTCGGCCACACCCACATTGAGGACTCGAAGATACTCATCTGTGGAGGAAGCAGAGAGGAGCGGGAGGTCATTGGCCTGGAAGTCATCGGCCATCGCCAAGAGGGGCCCAAGGCGATTTCCCCTCTCACCCTGCATGCGACCAATGGGAAACCCTAGAATTCTGAAGCAGGGAAGGGCTCAGGAACCCACGGGTCGTTCTGCACGGGAGGAAAGCAAGGTGCCAAAGAATGAAGTCACGGGTTCCAGAGATCCCACAGCTAGTGGATGGCAGAACTGGCCCTAGGCATCCCGACTCCATTCACACTGAGGCAAAGGACCACTTTCTGACCCCAAAATACACTGTTCACAAAAATCAGGGGATATTTTACTGTTTCACATTCATTTTGAAATATCCCCTAATTTTTGTGAGCAGTATAGCTTTCCCCAACTTCCCACTACCATGCCTGGCAGCCCACCACCAGACTACATTTTTCTGGAGTCTTAGAGGATTTTTGCCTCTCAATATGAGATTCCCATCAAAAACACACAGTTTCAAGTCTTCACCAAGTGACACCCCAGGACACTGGCTTAGCGCCACCTAAATCTCTGCGCAGGGAGGGGTGCTGACCTCGAGGCCGATGCGTTACACAGGGAGGCGTGGACTCTGTCCTGAGACCACCACATCATCTTCCCTTCCTGGCCCCTAAAACAGGCCTGGCCCCCGGAGCCATGAAGACAGCTGTGCCCAGCCCAGCTGCAGGCCCAGGAGGGGAGGTGAACCTTCTCCCTCCTTCCAGAGGGGCACAGCCAGGGCACATGCACCAGGTGGGGCTCGGAGGCAGAGGAAGGTAGAAGCTGCCGCCCCAACCTCCAGAATCCCACCAGGGAAGTTCGGGTTCTGGGTTTACTAAGAAGTACTGTCATGCTAGATTCTCATGGCAATACTATGAAGTAGATCATTTTTTCCTCACTCATTTGATCAGGAAACCGAGGCTCGGAGATGTAATATAACTTGCCCAAGGTCAGCTATTAGTAAGTGGACAGAGTGGGATTTTAATCTGGACTGTGAGATCCCTGGAACCCATATTCCATCCATCAAACTTAAGTCGTAAGCTTCCTGACCCGGGCCTGAATCTGCTTCTTGGTGATTGCTGGTAATTTCCACCTTGTGGGAGCTCTGTGGGAAAACCAGGAGTGGAAATAGCTCTAAAAAGGACTGCTAAAATTTTTTTGAACAAATGTTTAATTGTAAACCATCCTATAAAGAAGAACTATCTTACAATCAGTATCTTGTAGCAGTGGCTTTTTGGGAAGTTGTGTAGGCATGAGCTGTCTGCCCCTAGAGGTAATCAAGCAGAGACAGGACGAGTACTTCAGTTAGAGAATTTTTCAAAGGGGATCCTGGGTGGGCAGTTAGGGCTAAGATTCCTTCTAATTTTATTTTGAGATTCTGGGATTCTCACAGGAGCCTGACAATGTATCTGGGAAGTTGTCGCAGTGAACATTGTTTTTCTATTTCTAAATAGAGCCGCTGAGGCACAGAGAGGTTTAGTGGTTTGCCCGAAGTCACGTAGTACAGCAATTTGGGGACAAACCAAAGCTAGTGATGCTCTACTCCTCCTGTGTTTTACAGTTCACAGATGACTCCTCATTAACCCTGGAGGTGGACAGGATAAGGAGCTTCCGCCTCATTTGCAGATATAGAAACTGAGTCAGAGAAACACTAAGTGTCCTTCCTGAGGTGAGACAGCCAGGCCGTGTTGGTTCCGACTCCCATCCCCACCTTCTTTCCCTGGGCATTGGACTGATCCCAGAGGCTGAGCGAGCCTGGGTTGCCATGGTAACGACCTTGTCCCACCAATATTTAGAATCACAGCTGCATGTGTGTGCTAGGGACTGACTTGAGCAACAGAGGGTCGTAGCTGTCACCTCCTTAGAGAGGAGGGTGCTTCTGGGAGGGGGGAAGGCCCTGCAGTTTTAGTGAGGTTTTATGGTGTGCCAACTTGTACAAAGAGCATTTTCCCTCGAGGGAGGGTGGCAGCCAACCCACCAGCAGGTTATGACACAGTTGAGCATTTGGATACCAATGTGCTGGGTCATTGAGTTCTCGCCCACAGGACCATTTGGGATGCGGAGTTGAACCAGGGTGGGGACACGCTGATTCTGAAATTCTTAATGAGCAAGTTGAAGTACTCACAATAAGGTTAGTGGCCTTTTCCACAATGCCCAGGAGCCAGGAGCACCTGTTTAGTCTGTCCATTCACTCCCAGACTCCCAGCAGGAGGTGCTTGCTGGCACCAATGAAAAGAAATTTATTCCTATTGCATAAGAAATACGTGTTCCCTGTTGGGGGGGGGAATGTTTTAAATGCAGATAAGCAAAAGAATTAAAATGACTTGGCATCCCTCCACCTAGAGATTAACTTTCGGTTTGTCTTCCTAGATTATATATTTTATATTTATTCTTACTTACAAGAATATTTTAATGGAGTCATTCTATTTACATTGTTTTGTAATTTTTTTTGAGACACACACACACAGACACACACAGAGAGAGAGAAAGAAAAGACAGAAAGGGAGAGAGATGAGAAGTATCAACTTGTACTTGTGTCACTTTTAGTTGTTCATTGATTGCTTCTCATACATGCCTTGGGTGGCATGCTCCAGCCGTACCACTGACCCCTTGTTCAAGCTAGCGACCATGGGCTTCAACCCAGCGACCATGGGCTTCAACCCAGTGACCATGGGGTCATGTCGATGATGTCACACTCAAACTGATGAGCTTGCACTCAAGCTGGATGAGTCCGTGTTCAAGTTGGTGAACTCAGGGTTTTGAACCTGGGACCTAAGTATCCCAGGTCAACACTCTATCCACTGTAGCACCACTTGTTAGGCATGTAACTTGGTTTTTTTTTTATGCCATAAATCATATCTTTCCCCCTCAATAAGTACCCTACTTATAACCTAATTTACAAGCAGCATGGAAAGCTACTGTAAGATTATAAGGTTATTTATTGAGAGGGGGAGTCCCCAAAAGGGGTTGGCTATTTAGTTTGCTTCCTTGCTATTTTTTTTTTTGTATTTTTTTTGTATTTTTCCGAAGCTGGAAACGGGGATAGACAGTCAGACAGACTCCTGCATGCGCCCGACTGGGATCCACCCGGCATGCCCACCAGGGGGCGACGCTCTGCCCACCAAGGGGCGATGCTCTGCCCCTCCGGGGCGTTGCTCTGTCGCGACCAGAGCCACTCTAGTGCCTGGGGCAGAGGCCAAGGAGCCATCCCCAGCGCCTGGGCCATCCTTGCTCCAATGGAGCCTCGCTGCAGGAGGGGAAGAGAGAGACAGAGAGGAAGGAGAGGGGGAGGGGTGGAGAAGCAGATGGGCGCTTCTCCTGTGTGCCCTGGCTGGGAATCGAACCCGGGACTTCTGCACGCCAGGCCAACACTCTACCACTGAGCCAACCGGCCAGGGCCACTGCTTCCTTGCTTTTATAAACAATGCTGCAATTACTAAACTCATGCTGAATTCGTTGCCTGTGTCCTTCCTTATTTTCCTGAGGACGAGAATAGAGGTGGGAATGCTAAGTCAAAAGCATGTGCATATTTAGTCCTTTAATGCTTATTTTAATCATGGCTTTTGGATATGATCCATTTACAGTCAACTTAGCTTTTCAGGGGGTGGTGCTGGGTGACAGGGACAAAGCAGTGGCCAACATAATAGAAATAGTACAGACATCTCCAATGTACTTACATCTAAAAACAGTGCTATTTGGAAGTCAGCAATAGTCTAGCCAGAATCATATAGCCAGGAAGGGAGGGGACAGGAGACCGTCTGATTTCTCCCATGCAGTTTAATATTCTTTCCTGCGCCCACGGAGGGGGGGGGGGATGTGTTCTCAAGGATGTCTTTATCTCTGCTTCTGCTTCTCCTTGCTTCTCCTCATGTCTGTCTGTGTGTCTCTGTCTTCAGAGTCCCCCTCTTTCCCTCTCTCTCCCCTTTTCTCTCGCTTTTCCTAGCTGAGGGGGAAAGCAACTAATCTTCTGGTTAACAAGTCTCTGTTGGTAGAAAGTCAAGTGTTAAGCATAGCAATTGCTGGGTGCTGTGAGGAGGGATATAAATTTAGCTTGCTTCTTTATGCATCTCTGCACTTTCCAGCACCTTCTCCCATTTAAAGGCCTCCTTTCAAGCTGTAGGCTGCTGGGCTCCGAGACACAGTGTCCCACAGTAACCACAGCTAGGTGGGATTTGAAGGCAGTGCCATGGGGAAACTCAGGATTGCCTGCTCCCACCCCCAGCCCACACTCACCGTGTCCCTTCACAGCTTTGTACTATCTAACGGTGGGGAGTATGTCTCCCAAGCCAAGAAGGAGATTCTCTGAGGGTGGGCCATAGAAGGCCTTTCAGAAGCCTTTGCTATAAGCTGGGAGCTCCTCAAGGGCCGGGATGGGGATGGGCCATAGTCCCCTCTGCCACCAAGCCTCCCACCACACGTTGTGGGTGCTCCATGTTTGTCCAGCACGTAAACAAAGGAAAATAAAGGAAGAAAGAGCACATGATAGAGATGATCACAGGAAGAGCTATTTGACTTAATTACCCAATAAAAGCTTGGAGGCAAGGTCATCCCAGACAGATGGATAACAGAGTTAACTATATTGGTCAGTGTGGCCCACTCACCAGGTTTTATGAGTCTGTAGTGTTGAAAGTAAAAAAAAAACAAAACAAAAAAAACGATGCTGGGACTCTGAGGCTTCGAGGTCGTTTGGAAGCTGTGCCAGGTCTCAGCCGTCTGGTCTACCACTCTTTCCTAGGACCACATCCACTTCCTGGGAAGAGTTCAGGCTTTGGAGCCAGACAGATTTGGTTCAAATCCCAGCTTTGCCACCTACGAGCTGGGTCATTGCTGGCAAGTCATATAACTTCTTCGAGCCTCAGTTTGCCACCATAAAATGGAAATGATAATACTGACTTGACTGTGTTGCTTTGAGGCAAATGGTTGTTTAAGTGCCCACACGTAGTAAGTACTCAGTATCGGTATGCCAGTGACTCCCCGGGGGGCTGTGAAAAAGCCACCTCAATGTCCCCGCCTTCCAGCTTTCTCATCTGATCAGGGGGCAATGACCCCTGCCCCACGCCTTTATCAAGGTGTGCTCAGGCTCAGGTGTGGATGCAAAAGAGCCGCGGAAGAACACTGTGGGGAGGAGGGTGTGCACCCCCATTTCAGGGCGTGGGAAGGGATGGTGTGATGTAGTTAGAGGCATGGCAGGGGCTGCAGCACTTCTCCCCTGTCAGCGTGCGGGGCCCTGCAGATCTAGTAGGGAAAGGGGGCAGAGAAACCATTAAAGGGAAAAGCAGAGGGATAATTAGATATGTGTTTCTCATTTGCTTCAATGCCTAACGTTTCTCCTTTGTGAGGGCAAGGATGGTCTCTGTCTCAGTCAGCCCTCTGTCTTTAGCTCCTGATACAGCTCCCGGAACATGAAAGGCACTTAAAAAACACGAATAATGGATAAATAAATGGACCCCAGCAATCGAAAGAAGGACACTGAGGTCTAGGCAGAGAAGCAGCTATTCAAAGTGACTCAGGGGGAAAAAAAAAAAAAGACTTCTCTTCCCATCCTCCACAAGCCCTCTTGCTAAGTGAAAAATCCTAGAAAGACAGGCATTTGGCAGCTGACAATTGAAATTGCTGGGGATCCCGTTCGCACGGTGCCCGAATTAGCTAGGCTGCGTGGGATGGATCTGCCGTGGAGGATGGGGCTGCGCTGGGGCCCCAGTCTCCCGCGGACTGGTAGCTTAGCAACAACCTCCAGCTCAGCCAATCACTGCAAGGCGCCTCCAGCGGAGGGTCCTGCTCCCCCAGCAGCGAGCTCGGTGGGGCGGGGGAAGCAGGGACGCAGCAGCCCCTGGGGGAGGCACCCGGCGAGCAGAGCTGCATTCCCAGGAGAGCTCTGCGATTCTCAGAGAAGTCTGCGGGGTTCCCACCTGGCCCCTAATTGTAACCTGAATTATAGGCTGCCTTTCCCTGCGGGTGTATCTTGACTGCCCGACTCCACTGTCATAATAATTATTATTATCTTAACAACAGTCTTTGACTCAAGCAGGTTTTCACACTTATAGTCTCGGTTTATCCTCACAGTGACAGTGAGCCCCTGAGGGGCTGTGACCCAGGTTTACTCGCCATTTTATTTCTGTATCCAACACGGCAGGGACATTGATGAAAAACAATTTGGCTTCAAGCTGCAGCGTTGCCACTGCAAGGTCCACAGAGACCCTCCGGGGCGGTGATTTCTCAGTCAGGGAGCCTTTGTTCAAAAAAAATCTCAGGCAGGAACCCAACATATAGAACAGCTAAAAACAGGGTGTTTCTGGCTTGAAGCCACGCGGGGGTCTCAGAGCTGTCCGATTGCCCCTCCGCACCCAGAAAGGAAGCCCCCTGAATGCACAGCCCTGAAACTCCTTAGATTCGAGGAGCTTAAGTCAAACCAAAAATACTAGACGCTTTCATTTTACAGACAGAACATTCCACGCAGGATCAAGGTTGGCTCAGTAACTGCGGCTGAAAGGCTGGCTGTCTGGCTGGGGAAACGCATCGGGGATGGATAGATATACTCTACATCTCACAGTCTAGGTTAGCATAAGCCAGAATTAAGATGTATGAGAAAACTCATTTTTCTCCTCTGTTCTGAATGCATTCTAGGCCTTAGCCAAGAGCAAAACAACTCTGACCTAGTAAGCACTTAAACAAACAAACAAAACACCCAATACTTTTTTTTTTTTTATGGAGAATAACAATCTCCCACACATACCTTTTTCTAACCCTAAGTATTTATTAAAGAACTGGCTTAAAGAGTTCAGATCAGCTTCTATCATGTCGCCATGGAAACGGCAGTGCCTTCCACTGGTTCATCACGTGGATTCCCATCGAGGCTCCTTGGGTGCCCTTTCCCAGGACCTGGGCCCTCACCCGGCCCCTGGGTGCCTCTCCCCACCCCCTCCCCGGAATCCAGGCACGATCTCCTCAGCTTTGCCCTAGAAAATCTACTGATCACCTTGAGATGACACAGGCAGAGGGAAAATGTGTCTAGAAAGTTCTCTGGTACCTCACAGCGTTCTCAAGACCATGGCCCCTGCTGCTTTCTTTCTGTTTGCTTTGAAGGCCCCAGAATTCCCTTTGGGACTCTTCTTCAAGGTGGAGACCAATGCCTTTCTTCCAAGCTGTGGTCCCTCCTCCCTATGTGCTCCCTGCACCTGCGGAGGGGACTCAGGGCTAACGCAAGAGCTGCTGCTAGTCACACTCCAGTCCTGAGTTGATTTTGGTGTGTGTGTGTGAGATAAGGGGACCTCCAGGTGAGGCTCAGCTGTACAGAAAAAGGCCTTCACAGAGCACCTCCTATTTAGGATTTGCTCAAACCAGCGCTCCACTGCCTCCCTCTTTCAAAACCATGACAATTGCAAACTCATTTCTGCTGACTGGACTTGTTCACTGTCCCATCTGTCCAAGGCTTCAGTTGGGTCTGTAACCTGTGTCTCTCTCCATCTATGTTCCATGAGCCTCGAAGTTCTCCTGAAACCCACCTGCTGTTTACTGCTCTCACTGGCTACCACTGTTTGGCTCCTCCTTGGTAGTGGGCGCTGTGCCAGGCTCTGAGGCCTCTGGTCTATTTCATCCCTGTGACACTCTTTGTGAGGTAGGTGCTATGGTTATCTCCTCTTTACAGATGAGGAAGCTGAGACTTAACCAGTAACTTGCTCCAGGTCCTATGGCTGGAAAACAGCAGAGCCAGGCCTCAAAGACCAAAGGGTCCCAAATCCAGTGTTCTTTGCATCACAGCTCACTGTCTCCACCAGGGAGGACGTGCCTTTCCTCTCCGAGAGCCCTTGTTCCCCACTGTGAGGCAAGAAGACCGGCTGCTCTGGGATTTGGGGCTCAGATGTCCCTGGGAGACAGGAAGACTCTCTTTATTTTTTTTAAATTATTTATTTATTTATTCCTTTTAGAGAGGAGAGGGAGAGACAGAGAGAGAGAGAGAGAGAGAGAGACGAGAGACAGAGACAGAGAGAGAGAGAGAGGAGAGACAGAGAGAGAGAAGGGGGAGGAGCTGGAAGTATCAACTCCCATATGTGCCTTGACCAGGCAAACCCAGGGTTTCGAACCGGCGACCTCAGCATTTCCAGGTCGACACTTTATCCACTGCACCACCACAGGTCAGGCCAGGCAGGTCAGGCCAGGAAGACTCTCTTTAGAGCAATGGAGCCCAGCTCACATGTTCAAACATATGTTCCTCTACCCCGACCCAGAGCCCCTCTCAGGCAAGGCCTGTCTCTTCCCTCGCAGGAAACACACAGTGCACACTCCTGCTTCTCCATCCCCTACTCACACTACTTGTTTTTAACCATCTATGCAGATGGTTTTTAACCATCTATGCAGCTGAGCTTAAGATCTGGGCCTCCTCCTGAAAGCCTTCCCTCCTCACCACCGCTGCCAGTTCTCTCTCCCCCTTCCCGTCTGCACCAGCACCTCGGGCGCCCTGGCCAGCTGCCTTCCCGGAGGGCAGGGCCTGATCACAAACACCCTTCTCCCCTATTATCGCCTAGCTCAGTGTTAAACACTTAGTAGGTATTCAAGATTGAATGAAGTAACTATGTGATGTTCCATAAGCAGGGACTATATCTGTTTTGATCCCCCGGATACCCCCAGCATTTAATTCAATACCTGATACACTGTAGGAACTTAATAAATGTTTGCTGAATAAATTAAAAATGAATGGTAGCCTGGCCTGTGGTGGCGCAGTGGATAGCCCTTCAGCCTCGAATGCCAGGGTTGCCGGTTCGAAACCCCGGGCTTCCCTGGTCAAGGCACATACCGCAAGCAAGCAATGAACAACTAGCCTGAAACAACTATGAGTTGTTACTTCCCATTCCATGCTCCCCTTTCTCTCCTGTCTCTGTAAAATCAATAAAGTATTTAAAAAAAAAAATGAATGGTAAGGCCCTGGCTGGTTGGCACAGTGGTAGAGTGTCGGCCTGGTGTATGGATGTTCTGGGTTTGATTCCTGGTCAGATCACACAGGAGAAGCGACTATCTGCTTCTCCACCTCTTCCCCTTCACCTTCTCTCTATCTCTCCTCCTCCCACAGCCATGGCTCAGTTGGAGCAAGTTGGCTGAGGATGGCTCCATGGCCTCTGCCTCAGGTACGAAAATAGCTTGGTTGCCGAGCAATGGAGCAATGACCCCCAGATGGGCAGAACGTCACCTGGTAGGGGGCTTGCCAGGTGGATCCTGGTTAGGGTGCATACAACAGTCTTTCTCTCTGCCTCCCCACTTCTCACTTAAGAAAAATTAAAAATAAAAACAAACAATGAATGGTAAAAAATGAATAAATGAATGAATGAACAAACTGAAGATTAAAAAGTGTCTTCTCTACCTAGCTGATAGCAATCTCTCCAACTAGTGGTCAGGAGGGTGGGCCTCGCCAGTGACTCAGCTGGACATGGGGTTGTGATGGGCAGACCACAGAGCAGTTTGCTCTGTCAAGCCTGGTCCTGAGTCCGGTTCCCACACGGATGGACACAAGACCCTGAGCTGGGGCTCAAGAGGAGATGGTCTGATGTGCTGGCCTCACAAGGACAGAGGAGGATTCCCTTCAGGATTAGTGGGCCAGCTCCCAGCTTGCGTGGGAGCTTAGTTTATCCTGCGTTTGCCTGTTTCCCCTGGAGCATTGGAAATGCAGCTCAACTGCCTCTGCTGAACTGGACCCCAAAGTGAAGCAAAGAAAACAAGGCTATTTTAACACTCTCCGAGTGAGTTGGTTTATGAATGGACCTGGCAAATGCAGTGCAGGGTCCTGGATTGGATTCTGGGACCGAAAAAGACATCAGTAGAAAGCCCGGTGAAATCTGCAGCTAATGAGTAAGGTACCGATGTTGATGTCTCAGTGCTGACAAAGGCAGCGTGCTTATGTAAGATGCTAAGGTGCCAGTGTGAGGGAAACCGGCTGAAGCACATCTCTCAGCAACGTTCCTCTAAATCTAACATTGTTCCAGAATAACAAGAAAAATAAAAACAGCTTGACCAAGGCTGTGAGACACACAGCGCCTGCCACTCAGCAGGGGCTCAGGGAACACCTGCTGATGGGGGGGGGGGATGGAGCCTATGTCACCACCCGCACGAATGCTCTCCAAATAATTAACTGTGTCTACTGCAAACAACACACTCAGAGTTTTTCCGGATTTTCCATACAAGTTTCTTCTGTTCAAGAGTCCAAAGGATGGTTTGGGAAGGAAGGCTCTTTATCCACTTAACTGGAGAGGCTAAACTTGTAAAACGCACGTAACTAACTTTGAATGGAGAGATACTGATCCCAGTGTGCTCGCGGGGGTCCCGTCCACGCGGCAACGGCGTTTCTATAGCATGCTATAAAAGTCCTTCCTGCATTCACATCATTTGATCTTATTTTCTTAATCAATGTTAAAATGATTGCTTGGCCCAGGGGCTTTGGCAAGAGAACTGTAGAGTTGCTTGCAAAGCAACTTCTGAAACCCTGATTAGGGAGGATGTAGAACGTAGACACTAAGATCCTGGGCTTGGCTCTGTGGTGGGAAACTGGGAAAGTTAATCGTCCTCCATACCTGTTTCCTCCTCGGGAATGACTGGGTATAAACACAGTATCTGCTTGATGGAGGTGTGAGGGGGTTGAAGTAAATGATCCGTGCGTCTAATTGAGCACAGTGCCTGGCACGTTGGAAGTGCTCGAGAATCAGCTGTTATTAGCTCAGCTCTAAGATGGGAATCGGAGCAGGGTACTTTTTACAGGAAACGCTGCCATCTCAGGCAGATAAGTAAATGGAAATGATTTTTTTTTTTTTTTGTATTTTTCCGAAGCTGGAAACAGGGAGAGACAGTCAGACAGACTCCCGCATGTGTCCGACCGGGATCCACCCGGCACGCCCACCAGGGGCGATGCTCTGCCCACCAGGGGGCGATGCTCTGCCCCTCCGGGGCGTCCCTCTGCCCCGACCAGAGCCACTCCAGCGCCTGGGGCAGAGGCCAAGGAGCCATCCCCAGCGCCCGGGCCATCTTTGCTCCAATGGAGCCTTGGCTGCGGGAGGGGAAGAGAGAGACAGAGAGGAAGGAGAGGGGGAGGGGTGGAGAAGCATATGGGCGCTTCTCCTGTGTGCCCTGGCCAGGAATCGAACCTGGGACTTCTGCACGCCAGGCCGACGCTCTACCACTGAGCCAACCGGCCAGGGCTATGGGAATGATTTTTGATGAAGACACTGGATTCTGAAAGTGCACCCAGCAGCCAGGACTGAACACCAGGCTTTGTCTGAGACACACACACACACACACACACACACACACACACACCTGCGATGAGAAAAAAAAACACCGGAGGTTTACATTTATGTCTTAAAGAACTTTGGAGAGACTTCCAGTTCCAGCAATATAGCTAAACTTAAAAGGAAGCTCTGATGGCCAAGGAAAATAAAATAAAATAAATAAAATAAAATAAAACTGTGAGACATGGTTGAACTCATCAGAAGAAAGAGAAGAAGAAACTGAGAGCCATCGCCGTGAGAGAGAGGGCCGATGATGTGGCTATCAGCCCAGAAATAGGGGCTGGGGTCCGGGGCGGAGTGCGAGGAGTTGAACTGAGGACTCTGCGAAAGCCGGGACCCTCCCACAGCGGCCCGGGCCAGCGGAAGGTGCCCAGGGCTCTGGGCGAATAAACAAAATCTCCCACAAGAACTCGAAGCCCCAAGCCAGCCTCAGCAGGGGCGTTGAGCTTGAATTGGCACAACCTACAAGGTAATTACCGTGAAACTTGCTCCCTCCGTTGGTGATAAACCTGGGGTGCCTGACCAGGCCTCCGCAGACCAGCTCAGATGGGTTCTTCCTCTGCCCAGGCCACACAATTCCCATAGAAAACCCAAATCTTTGTGCAGATTAAAGCCCACAATTGAGTATTGAAAATATTATTCAGACCAGGCTGGAGTCCAGTGATCATTGTTTTGTTTTGTTTTGTATTTTTCTGAAGTTAGAAGTGGGGAGGCAGTCAGACAGACTCCCGCATGCGCCCAACCGGTATCCACCTGGCATGCCCACCAGGGGGCAATGCTCTGCCCATTTGGGACATGGCTCTGTTGCAACTGGAGCCATTCTAGCACCTGAGGCGGAGGCCATGGAGCCATCCTCAGCTCATGGGCCAACTTTGCTCCAACGGAGCCTTGGCTGCGGGAGGGGAAGAGAGAGACAGAGAGAAAGGAGAGGGGGAGGGGTGGAGAAGCAGATGGGTGCTTCTCCTGTTGTATCCTGGCCGGAAATCAAACCCAAGACATCCTCACACCAGGCTGATGCTCTACCGCTGAGCCAACCAGCCAGGACCAGTGATCATTGTTTTAATAAGCTTAGTAAGTTCTGGAAGACATTCTTTAGTTAACTTTTCTATTTCAAGATAATTTTCTTTTCCCTTATTCATCCATTCATTTAACATTCATTCATCAAAGACTTATTTTGTGACTAATATTTTCCAGGCACTGTGCCAGGAACATCCATGACTTCTTCTGTCCCTCATCACAATGTACAAAGGATGTGTTCCTATCCCAAATTACAGGTGGGGAAAACAAGGGTGAGGTGGGTCCTTGGCTGGGCAAGTGGACCCACAGTGGTTAGTGGCAGTGCCATTTCCTGTCTAGAAGGACAGCCACCTTCCTTCCTAAGAGGCCGGGCACCCCTGCTCTGCGGGGAGGCTACACCTGTTGATCTTCAGCTTGATCCTCCGGCTCCCTGAGAGCTGCCCTCGCCACCAGCCTGGCTGTCTTACTCCTCCACTGACTGACAGAGACAGGCACACGGTAGACGGCGGGAAAGAGTGACCGGAGCCAAGGTTCTCGCACAGACAGTCAGCCCTCCAGCGCTGGCTCTGGAGTCCTAACGGGCACACTGCCCAGAACACACCTGAGCCACCTGCCAATGACAATAACCTTGGCTGCCTTAAGCCTACGGTCACCAGGATGGCAGGAGCATCCGGAGGCGGCACCGGACCAGGTGTGCGGGGTGGACAAAAACACCTGTAGTGTGTCTCCCGTCTCCAGGAGAGGAGCCGTGCTGGGTCCTGCTGCGCCCACGTCTGTGGGGTGAGGCTTCCACTGCTCCCCGGCCCTCTCACATGCTTCGCTAGGTCCTGTAGAAGACCAATTCCTGTCCAGAAGGACAGCTGCCTTCCTTTCCGAGAAGGCAAGCACCGATATGTGCCACAGGGCCTTTGTACCTGCTGGCCTCAGCCTGGAACACTTCTCTCGGAGAGCACCCCCGGCCCTCCCTGCCTTCCTCCCTCCCCAGCCTGCTTTGATGGCCACCTGACAGACCCCCTTGAATCATTCACCATCACCCTCCTGCTGCTTTATTTTCTCCTTTGAACACGTGTGCCAGCACCTTTCTATACGTCAGCTCGTCACTGGGGCAGTGACAGCGGCCTCGTTCACTGCTGGGTTCCCAGGGCCTGCCCTAGGGTGATGAATGGGGTAGTCTGTTTTATCTTTGTAATTTAGCCAGAATCTGATCCTCAACTTCTTTGTCTGCGCATTGAGGGAACTAGGTTCAAACAGTGACTTTCAAAAAAAAAAAAAAATCACTGGAACATTTTCTTTAAATGAAATTTTAGAAGAAAACAAAACAAAACCCTGTGTGTAAGATGGAGGACAGCAGGAATATACTTGCCCGCCCCCCGGCTTCAGTGTGAGTCCTCTCCCTGCCCCTGCCCCGCTCCTGCTCCTCCCTGCCCCAGAGAACCCTGGGTCCTCGGACACCACTGGCCTAAGTGCGTTCCACCTCCAGCTAGTCACCTCTTCTCCCAAAGTCTAAATGCAATTATCTTCTAAACGGAGACGTTGGACTCACTAACCTTCCTTCCATGACATTCTGGTATTATAAGTCATAGCCGTAAGAGCCAGGGAAACCCCAAAATAGAGAAATTGCAAAGACATTCAGCGGCCTGCCTCCCAACAGCCAGTGACGGTCAGGAGTTTATTGAGCCGCTCTTATTTGAAGAGCAATTTGTGGGGGCCGTGGGACCCATTAGATCCCAGATTGCTCAATCAATCTAGTTGCTGAAATGAGAAACGACGTCTGAAACAATTAAGATGGCACAGATAGTATCAAGTGCTGGAACCAGTGGACGGATTCTGTGGGCAAAGTTCAGATCACGGAAAGACGTCCGGGGGGCCCAGTGGGAGGGTTCTGGGGAGGAGATAATGTCTCTGGAGAGGAGAAGAGAAGGTCATTTTAGGTAGGGGACACAGTGGGTGTTGTGGCTCACTGCCCAGGCCCCCGGGCAGGACTGCTGAGCCCCCCCCCCCCCCCCCAGCCAACAGGCTGGACTTGATCTTATGGTTTGGAGTCGTGGTCTTGGTCCCAGGCAGAGAGAGAATCTCTCCATCATCTTCGTATCCTCAACTATGGTTATTGTGGCAGAGACGGCCATTTGTCCCCAATATCCGTTCTTCCCTTCTTTCTTAGTGATTGAAGCTTCCATTTTTAGCTGGACACGTGGCCACCCCTATTAAAGTCTACATATATTTCCCAGCCTCCCCTGCAGGCCATGTGACTAAGTTCGGACCCACGGTGACGTGATGTCCGATGTAAGGTGATGAGATGTCTGCCACCCCCAAGGTCTACTCCTGAAAGAGAGGCGTGCCCTCTCCCTGCCCTCTTCCGACTGGCTGGAATGCAGACGTGGCAGGAACCCTCTTGGACCATGAGCAACACAATGGAAGGAACCTGGGTCCTAACTGCGTAGACCCACCCCACCGGCCTTAGGGAACTGGGGTGCAAAGGCCACGTGAGCGAGCAAGGCTCTCCTGTCTTGTTGAACCCTCTGCCATCCCAACCAATGCAACTACAGTACCAATCTCTTCTCTTGCAACGCTCATTCCTAGGGACCACTGCCGATCCCCAGAGCCGGCTGCGGGGACGGGGAGGCCAGCATGGTTCTCTCACATCGGACAGTGGCTGAGCTGAGGCCCAGGGAGGCTTGTCCAAGGTCGCTCAAGGCTGCGTGGAGGCCCAGGACCAGATTTGGTTTGAACTCCACTGCTCTCCTGAAAGACCATGTGAGAAGAATGTGTGTGGCAAGCTAGGCTCACAGTCTGACGGCCGGACACTTTTGTAGCCTTTGTTCTCGGAATACAGAAAGCCTGCTTCCTGGTCAGGGCTCTTTCCCATGGGGATTCTGGTCTCTGAGACTGCAGGAGCACCAAGGAGTTAGCGCCTGCTGGGAACCAGGAGAGACTCTCAGAAGACGTGACATTATCACCTGACCTGTGGTGGCGCAGTGGATAGAGTGCCGACCTGGAACGCTGAGGTTGTGGGTTCAAAACCCTGGGCTTGCCTGGTCAAGGCACATATGGGAGTTGATGCTTCCTGCTCCTCCCCTTCTTCTCTCTCCTGGTCAGGGTACACGTGAGAAACAACCATCTGTTTCTTTTCCCCTCCCTCCCCTTCTCTCCCTCTTTCCCTCCTGCAGCCAATGGCTCAATTGGTTCAAGTGTCGGCCTTGAGCACTGAGGATATCTGGGTTGATTCAAGCATCGGCCCCAGACAGGGGTTGCTGGGTAGATCCTGGTCGGGGCGCATGTGGGAGTCTGTCTCACTATCTCCGCTCCTCTCACTTAAAAAAAAAAAAACGTGGTCTATCTGCACAATGCGACATTCCTTGGCAGTAAGGAGTGAGCACTGACATGGATGAATCTTGAAAGTATGCTGAGTGAAAGGACTGAGAAAGACCACAGCTGTGTGGTCCCGTTTATGGGAAGTGTCCAGAACAGGCAAATCAACAGCGACACTAGCGGCTGCCAGGGCCTTGGGGGAGTGGAGGGATTGAGAGGTAGCTAAGGGCTACTGGGCTCCTTTGGGGGATAATTAAAATATTCTGTATCACTGGGGAACAAATTTTTTTTTTCATTTTTTTGTTGCATGAGGTTTTAGAACTGTTCCTATATATTTCTGCATCGCTGATTCCAAATCTGAAATCTGTTTTTTGATGCATGCTCTAGTTTTTATGCAATTTTAATTTCTTTTTATTAAAGTTAATGGCATGCGTCGGTTTTTAAATTGGAGTTAAAGGGCAATGACTCTTGGATGGAACATAACCACAAGGCAATTAATGTTTTACAAACATCACTTTTACATAATTGTAGTTGTTCTTAAATGTAAAAAAATTTTATCTGATAAAAACACCCTCTTATTTTGTTTTAAGATTGAATCATGGCTTCTTTGAGTAGGCGTAAATGTAAGAATAGTCCTGACACCTTCTGTTATATATGTGGCTGTTACACACTTCAACGTCAAAGGCGCAATATTTCATCATTTGTGACACATGCATATATTGCTTATTTTCAAGTTCCCCTTGACAATCAAGACAAGAATTGGGCTCCTCATATTGTGTGTCATAATTGTGAGGAAATGCTTCGTGACTGGACAAAAGGAAAACACAAAGGAATGCCTTTTGGTATTCCCACGGTTTGGCGTGAACCTAAGGACCACAGCAGTGACTGTTATTTCTGTCTGATCCATACAAAGGGCATCGGCAAGAAAAACCAGCATATGATCGCATATCCTAATATTCCTTCAGCAATATGCCCTACCCCACACTCTGAGACACTCCCAGTTCCAGTTTTTAATGGTTTTATTTCTTCTAAGGACAAAGAAAGTGGACATGGTGATCAAGTGTATTTTGATAAGATGCATGAGGAAATGGTTGTAGAATCTGAAGGGTCTTCTTCTGATGCCAAGCAGTCATTAAAACCCCTCAGCAGTTTAGCCAACCCGAATTGAATGACTTAGTAAGAGATTTGGGCCTATCAAAGAAAGCAGCTGAGTTATTAGCCTCCAGGCTTCAAGAAAAGAATGTACTTCACCAGTTGGCTAAAGTATCCCATTTCAGGAAGCGTGAACAAATTTTTGTGGACTTTTTTTCTGAAGACAAACACTTTGTTTACTGTCATGATATCAGTAGTCTTCTCAGCCAGCTAGGTGTTACCACTTACAGTCCAACAGAATGGTAGCTATTTCTTGACAGCTCTGAACAGAGTCTGAAATGTGCTCTTCTATACCAGGGGTCCCCAAACTTTTTACACAGGGGGCCAGTTCACTGTCCCTCAGATGGTTGGAGGGCCGGACTATAAAAAAACTATGAACAAATCCCTATGCACACTGCACATATCTTATTTTAAAGTAAAAAAACAAAACGGGAACAAATACAATATTTAAAATAAATAACAAGTAAATTTAAATAAACAAACTGACCAGTATTTCAATGGGAACTATGCTCCTCTCACTGACCACCAATGAAAGAGGTGCCCCTTCTGGAAGTGTGGTGGGGGTCAGATAAATGGCCTCAGGGGGCCGCATGAGGCCCGTGGGAGGTAGTTTGGGGACCCTTGTTCTACACAACGGTAATGTTTATACAGTGGTTCCAACTGGTATTCAACTCATCTGTGAGAAGATTATAATGACATAAAAATTGTCCTCAACTTACTGAAGTATGAGGAGCATAACTGGATCATTTGTGTGGATCTTAAAATGGTAAATTTCCTGCTAGGACAATAGAGAGGTTTCACAAAGTATCCTTGCTTTCTGTGTTTGTGGGATAGCTGAGCTCAGGAGAAACACTGGACACAGAAGGAGTGGCCAAAACGTGAAGCTCTGGAAGTAGGGATGCAAAATATTGTGAATGAACCTGTAGTTAATCAAGACAGGATCATTTTTCCCCCACTTCACATCAAACTTGGCTTAATGAAGCAGTTTGTTCAGGCTTTGAATAGAGAAAGTGAATGCTTTCAACATATGATTTCTGCTTTTCCTGCCTTGTCTTTCGAGAAGATAAAAGCAGGTGTATTCGATGGACCTCAAATTTGAACCCTCATACGTGATGAAGAATTTGCCAGGAAGATGAATATGGAGGAGAAAGCAGCATGGAAGTCTTTTGTGACAGTTACAAAGAACTTCCATGGCAACAAAAAAGCAGAAAACTATGAACTTCTGGTTCAAAGGATGCTGTTGGCTTTCTGCGACATTGGATGTAACATGAGCGTTAAGATTCACTTCCTGAACAGTCACCTTGATAAGTTTCCCGAAAATCTTGGGGCTGTTAGTGATGAGCAGACTATTGCTGGAGCATCATACGAGATTGTCCTCAGTAAGTACACAAACGCAAGAGCCACAAACGCAAATTATTGCTTGAATAAAATTTAAATAAGTTTTGTGCAAATTTTATGATTAAAATAAGTGTTTTAATATGTTCTATTTTGAAATTGTAGACAAATTCTGATGCAGTCATATCTTTTAGTGTATTTACCACATTATGTAAATTATATTTTCACAAAGATGATGCCCAAGAAGACATTCTACTTCATTATGTTAAACTAAATGTTGAAAATTTTACAAGATGAAAACCTAAAATCTTGAATCGCAAAAAAACTGTAGCTTACAGAGAAAATTTATTGTCAGATTTGAGATCAGCATGCTCGAATTAGGTAAGAACAAGTGTTTTTGTGGATGCAACAAAAATTTTGTTCCCCAGTGTAATTGATTGCGATGTTGGATGGACAACTACGCGAATACATTAAAAGCCACTGAATTGTATGCTTTAAATGGTGAATTGTGGCCCTGGCCGGTGGCTCAGTGGATAGAATGTCTACTGGACATATGGACATCCTGGTCAGGGCCCACATGAGAAGCAACCAGCTGCTTCTCTCTACCCCCCTTCCTTCTGTCTCTCTTCCTGTTCCGCAGCCAGTGGCTCAATTGCTTCGAGCATTGGCCAGGGCACTAAGGATAGCTCAGGTTGGTCCCAGTGTGTCAGCCTCAGGCACTGAAAATAGCTCAGTTTATTTGAGCATCGGTGTCAATGGGGTTTGCTGAGTGGATCCCAGTTGGGGCACACGTGGAAGTCTGTTTCACTATCTTCCCTCCTCTCACTTAAAAAAATAAAATAAAATGTAAATTGTATAATATGTGAATTATATCTTGAAAAGTTGTTTTGAAAAGTTATAAAAAAAAAAAAGCTAGGGAAGAAAATCGGGAGAAACTGTGGGTCCAGATCTTCCCACTTATCTGAAAAGAGGTTGGGTGTGGGGATCATAGAGGAAGAGATGGACCAGCCCTTTTAGGCGAGATCAAGTCTCCCTCACCTATGGCCCAGCCAGAGGCCCTCACGGAAAGCTACTCCAGCGTAAAGCCACTGTAGTTAAACTGTTTCCCTCTACTCTGGAAAAAGCCATTGCCCATGAAACCTCGGGTACAGAATTTTCATTAGCCCAGGTCCTCAACGGGCATCTTACAAGTTTCTGTATGAAGTGTCTGACCCGTTTCCACTGCCTGGATACCCACTCACAGCATCTCAGGGGAGGTGACTCATTGTAGCTTTCTGAAGGGCGCTGGCTCTCAATCATGGTTGCAAACTGAAACTCCCTTGGTGCCTGGGTTCTGTCCTCAGGGATCCTGATTTAATTTGGTTTTAGAGAATCCTGGGCAAGAAATATTTCAAAGCTCCCCAGGTGATTTGAATGTGCAGTAGGTTTTTTTAACTACTAAAAGAGAATATCAAAATTATGGCATAGAGTATAGTAAGTATCCTATCATGAAATTTTTCACATTGACCCCTGACACCAGTGGTCCTGCATGCTTCACCACCCACTGGAGGCACCACACTCCCAGCTGCATGACCATGTTTGTCGCCATGTCCCGACCTCACTAGGAGTCTAGGCTCCCGCCCAGCCTGTCCCTACCTGACAGATACCTACACAACTGTCAAGCAGCAGCTCAAACACCACTTGCATGAAGCCTTCCATGATTGGAGGCATTTGTTCCCTCCCTCGGCATTCCTGTGCCTTCCCATTTTCTAACATTCAGCTGGAACTTTCTGGCATTCTGAATACCTGGCGCCTGGTGCCTTCAGGTTTGAGGAGACCGCAAGCTCCTTGGGCGCAAGGACAGAGTTGCGTTGTGTATCCTGTCTCTGTATCCTCTGCAGGACCTAGTACGTGTTCAGCAAACAGGCGTTGAATAGATAGATAAACAATGATTGGCTTCCTGTGCAGTTTTTATAGAGGGAAGATGCCAAAGAGTAGCTTAAGTGGGGATGGGTCTTTTGCTTTTGTTTTGGGTTTTTTTTTTTTGTATTTTTCCGAAGTTAAAAGTTGGGAGGCAGTCCGACTTCCACATGCACCCGACCGGGATCCACCCGGCAAGCCCACCATGGGGTGATGCTCTGCCCATCTGGGCTGTTGCTCTGCTGCAACCAGAGCCATTCTAGCATCTGAGGCAGAGGCCACAGAATCATCCTCAGCACCCAGGTCAACTTTGCTCCAGTGGAGCCTTGGCTGCAGGAAGGGAAGAGAGAGACAGAGAGAAAGGAAAGGGGGAGGGGTGGAGAAGCAGATGGGCGCTTCTCCTGTGTGTCCTGGCCAGGAATCGAACCTGGGACTTCCACACTCTGGGCTGACGCTCTACCGCTGAGCCAACCAGCCAGGGCCGGGGATGGGGTTTTAAGTCCACCAGATCCATATTCTTTGATAAGAAAAATATTTGTTTTTCAAAATGACACAAGCTTTCATCCGTACTCCTGATCACATTGGAAATTTTGAATCCCTGCTGGTTGTCATGGAGAGCCTCTCTCCTTGGCTGAATGAATGAATGAATGAATGAACAAACGTTTACTGCTTCTCCAACACAAAACCAAACAGGCACCGTGTTAGGGGTTTTGACAAACATTTTCACATGCCCGCAAGTTGGCCCTATCACAGAGCGAGACGCACGTCTCCGGATGAACCCGTCGGCCCTATCACAGAGCGAGACGCACGTCTCCGGATGAACCCACTGCTGCCCCAGCTGGCACGGGACCCAAGAGCCCTGGCTGGAAGCAGGAGAAGAGGGGCCCTGGGACCTGTGTGCTGAAGAAATATTTTAAAAAGAGAAAATCTTTGGTTATATGTAGATCGTGTGATTGCTTACACATAAAATATGAGATGATCTACCAACAAACTTTTAGAACTTTTAAGAAGTTCAACAAGGTTACTCAAAACAAAATTAATATGCAAAAGACCCAACATGCTTTATATCAGCAATAACCAATTAGATTAGATTAGGAAAAGATCCCATTTCTCATAGCAACAAAAACTAACATATCTAATAAAAGACATACAAAATCCTTATTGAGCCTTGGCTGGTTGGCTCAGTGGTAGAGTGCCGACCCAGCATGTGAATGTCTCGGGTTCAATTTCCAGTCAGGGCATACCGGAGTGACCACCTGCTTCTCCTCCCTCCCCTATTCCCTCTCTCTTCTCTCTCTCACTGTTTCTTCCCTTCTCACAGCCATGACTGGACTGGTTTGAGTGCATCAGCCCTGGGCAGTGAGGATGGCTCCGTGGAGCCTCTGCCTCAGGTGCTAAAAATAGCTCAATTGGGAGCATAGTCCCAGATGGGCAGAACACTGGCCCAACACAGGGGTTGCTGGGTGGATCCCAGTTGGGGCACATGTGGGAGTCTGTTTCTCTATCTCCCCTCCTCTCACTTGAAAAAGAAGGAAAAAGAATCTTTATTAAAGGAGGAGGAAAGGCCAGAAGATGTCATTTCAGTCAAAATCCCAACAGAGCTTTTCATCTGAGGGAGAAAGGGTCTAGAATAACAGAGGCAGCCTTTGAAGATGAAATGGGAAGAGGAGGAGGAGAGGGCCATGTACGATGGACCCTTACCAGAAGGCTCTACTGATTAGAGCAGTGTGACGTGGTGCAGAAGCGGACCAGTCAGCCAGTGGCAGGAAGAGAAACTACAGGGACAGACTGTTGAGACCCCAGGAACCCGAACAAGCCAGAGGCAGCACATCAAACACGTGTGGAAAGGGCCGTCTGTAAATGGTGGGGTAATGGGTTAGGTTAGCACACGGCAAAAATCATTAAAAACATAGGTCTCTACCTCAAACCAACCACAAAATAAATCCCAGCTGGATTAACCTAAATAGGAAAGAGCAAAACCTTAAAACAGGGTTTGAAAGAACACATAGAAGATATCATGGTAACAAAGGAAAGATAATTTTTTAAAAATTTGTAAGAGGAAAAGATTGATATATTTGACTCATTAAAATAATAATTTTCTGAATGACAGGAGACATAATACACAAAATAACAACAAACCATGGGGCAGAATCAGGTAGCAGTGGTGTCTGTAACTCACAAATGATAAGGGTACAGACTATAAAAAGAACATCTACAAATTAAGAGAGAGAAAGCTAATGCCGTAGAAAAAAACAGGATAGCCTGACCTGTGGTGGCGCAGTGGATAAAGCGTCAACTTGGAAATGCTGAGGTCCCCGGTTCAAAACCCTGAGCTTGCCTGGTCAAGGCACATATGGGAGTTGATGCTTCCTGCTCCTCCCCCTTCTCTCTCTCTCTCTCTCTCTCTCTCTCTCTCTCTCCCTCCCTCCCTCCTTCCCTCCCTCCTCTCTATAATGAATAAATAAAATCTTAAAAAAAAACAACAAAAAAAACCAGGATAAGGTTAGAAGCAGGCAAGTTACAGAAGAGGAAGCACACGTGATCAATAAATACACAGACATGCTTAACATCACTAGTCATCAGGATAGGCAGATTAAATAAAGTGAGACAGCCTGACCTGTGGTGGCACAGTGGGATAAAGCATCGACCTGGAACACTGAGGTTGCCGGTTCGAAACCCTGGGCTTGCCTGGTCAAGGCACATATGGGAGTTGATGCTTCCTGCTCCTCCCCCTTCTCTCTCTCTCCCCTCTCTCTAAAAATCAATTAAAAAATCAATAAAAAAAAAAATAAAAAATAAAGTGAGACATCATTTCACATTCATTCGGTTGAATTAAAACTTTGCAGTCTGACAGTACCCAGGGTTGATGACATTGTGGGGAAATCAGTGGTTAAATTGCTAGAACCACTTCGGAGAGGAATTCAGCCAGGTCTGGTATAGTTCACGTGATGCGTACCCAAGGGACGCGATCCATGTGGGCACGGTGAACACAGACACGGAGGATCTCTGTGGGGTTGTTCACAGCAACGAAAGCGGGCCATGGCCACCAGTAGAATGGCTCCACGAACCGTGAGATAGGCCGCCTGGGGTATATACTGGAAGAGGCAAGGAGCCTCAAAGACAGCCAGGGGACCGAGTCCTGGTCCTTATTGTGCTTCTGACTGATGACAAGTCACTTGTCCCTCAGCGTAGAGACTATCTCCCCAGATCCGAGTGCGACTTCCACCTGCTCAGACTCCCCTGACTCCACTATTGACACAACCAGCCTCTGGGCCCCAGACACCCCTTTGCCAAGAAGCAGAGTGGTTTCAAAGGTGAGTGTGCACACTCTGGCCGGCCAGGGTTCAAATCCCAGCTTCTGTCTGGCCGCAGGCGAGTTATTGAAGCGTTCTGCGACTCAGTTGCCTCCTCTGTTGTAAAATGGAGATAATAATAGTTTTCACCTCAGACGGTTGTTATGAGGACCGAATGAGTTAATATCCCAAAGGCTCAGAACTGAGCCTGAGACAGAGGAAGCACCAGTTAATAGCAAATCACATGGCAGTCGAAGTGAACGGGGTGGACTGGAATGGCGCTGGTGCATCATGTAAACAAGGTGCCGCGCAAAGAGCAAGTCCCACCTGCAGCTCACCCTTCCCTGAACCTCCCTCCTAATCCCCGCGGCCCGCGGTCCCGGCCTTGGTCACACCTGCAGTCAGATGTCCCTCCCAGGGGTTTTAGTTGCTCTCTCCTGCTGTCCAGGCCCTTCACATTCTGGCCAAGTAGGTTCTGGGCAGTATTTATGGAATTGATTGAACTGAACCAATTCTGAAAAGTCCTTGAATGCCGGAGGGAGGAAGACACCATTGTCTTTCCCAGATGGCTATTGTAAGAAGTCAAGAAGGCGACATGAGGATGTTGTGGGCAATGGAGCAGGTGAGCGACACAGAAACCTGAACAGTAGGAGAATCGGCCTGACCCGTGACAGTGCAGTGGGGAGAGCGTTGACCTGGAACGCTGAGGTCGCCGGTTCGAAACCCTGGGCTTGCCCGGTCAGGGCACATACGACAAGTGATCAATGAACAACCAAAGTGAAGCAGCTATGAATAGAAACTTCTCGACTCCCCTCTTCTCTCTCCATAAAATCAATCAATAAAATATTTTTAAAAGTGAGACATATCCCAGAGGCAGGGTGTCGCCAAGGGTGGGATCTCTGTGAGTCCAGGACAGGGAGTGGGGGCTGTCCTGCCTGAAGGCTTGTCCTAGGGTCCATCCACTGGGTGACTGAAGCATTAACCGCCACATTCACAGAGGATTCTGTGCGTAAAAAAACGATCTAGCACTGACTATGGATGGGAGGAAGAGTGGGGTTGGGGGGTAGGGGGAGGATCAGTGAAGATTTTTTTTTGGATTTTTCTGAAGTGAGAAGCTGAGAGGCAGTCAGACAGACTCCTGGATCCACCCGGCATGCCCACCAGGGGACGATGCTCTGCCCATCTGGGGTGTTGCTCTGTTGCAACCAGAGCCATTCTAGCACCTGAGGCAGAGGCCACAGAGCCATCCTCAGCACCTGGGCCAACTTTGCTCCAGTGGAGCCTTGGCTGTGGGGGGGGAGGGGGGGGAGACAGAGAGAAAGGAGAGGGGGAGGGGTGGAGAAGCAGATGGGTGCTTCTCCTGTGTGCCCTGGCCAGGAATTGAACCTGGAACTTCCACACGCTGAGGCTGACGCTCTACCATTGAGTCAACCGGCCAGGGCCGAAGATTTTTTTTTTTTGTACTCCATATACTTTTGCTCTATAGAATTTGGCATTGCTTGAATGTTGTCCATGAGAATTTATTTATTACATGCACGATATTTAAAAGAAAAAGGATCTTGCACACAAGAGGCACTAGTGAACAGGCACCGCTATTCTCTAAGACAAAGTCGAAGTGCTCCCGCTCAGCACAGAGGTCCCGAGGCCGGCAGGGGCCTGTGGGCAGCTTGTCCTCCCACACCGCAGCTGGTCCCCCAGCCCGTCTCACCGGCTCTGCCTTCCAAGCACATCCTGGATCCAGTCATCCCACCACCTCTCCCCGCCCTCCACCTGCCCGGCTCACTCACGGCCTAGACCTACAATGGCTTTCTTGTCTCTACCCTGGGAATGAGGTATGAGTAGCATCCCCACCTTACAGATGCAGAAACTGAGGTACAGAGTGTTCAGTCCTTTGCCCCAGGTCCACATTGTGAAATAACAGGGCTGGGACTCAACCGTGTATCTGTCGTATGTGCCCTTAGCCACCCCCACATCACCTCTTGGAGAGGAACTCAGTTTGCTCCTCTGGCTGCAAGGCCCCACGTGACCTGGCCCCTGCTGGCCTCCCTAGCCTTCTCCCCACCCCCTCTCCTCCTCACCCGCCAGCTCCCTGGCTGCTCCTCCACCTCCAACATTCTTTCCTTCCTGATCTTCAAATGGCATCTTCTCTTACTACGCTCAGGTATCTGCTTCTATGTCACCTCCTCCAAGAGGGCTTCCCTGACCACCCTTTCTAGAAGAGTTCCCACTATTTTTATTCATAGACCCTGACCCTCATAAGGTTACTCGTTTGATTGTTCATGACATGTCCCTCTCCCTAGACTTCCTGCCCCATGAGGACAGGGACTCTATCCCTTGTGCCTGGAACAGAGCTGGGCGGCACCAAACAGCAGTGCAGTACATGAATAAATGCGCCCGGGGTGGCCCATGTGGATGGACACTGGGCCTCTTCAGTGCCAGGTCTAGGCCTGCTGTCTGGGGCTGCTAGGAACATGCCCACTCACCTGCACAGATGGTGTCTGCCCTCCGGGTCAGTGGTCTGGCCCCATCCTTCTCCCAGGGGCCCCTGGAGGAGCCTGCAGACAGTGGAGTGAGGGCTTCCACATTCCTTCCCAGGTCCTCACCCTCCTGCCCCTGTACCCATCCCTCCTGCCCTGTACACATCCCTCCAGCTTTCCCCTCTCTAGCCACCTGGGAGCAGGCCTGACAAATCCATCCCCACCAAGGTGACATAGACAGGGAGTGTCGCCCTTCCCAAGGACGCCTGCATTTCACATGAGGCCAGGCAGGACACTTCACCCCCACATCTGACTGTGCCATGGTGCAACTTCCAAGACCAGGAGGTTTGGGGGAGATATTGCCTCAAACCCAGGGAGGCAGGACATGACAGGTAAGAGCGCTGAAGGAGAGAGAGAGAGAGAGATGGGTCCAAGCTCACCCGGTGGGTCAGAGACCAGTACCAGGCAGACCTCAGCTGCGATGTCTCAGCTGCCCCCCCACCCCATTCCACTAGATCCACCTCATCCTCTCCTGTCTCCCAGAAGTCCTGGCTTTGCTCCCCAAAGCGTCCCTGAGGCTCCGCTTTGGGGGCTCCCTCCAGAGACTCCCAGGAAACCCGGAACGGAGGCCTTACCCATCTCGATGCCGCAGATGACTAGGGCCGCGATCACCGCACCCGCGGATGTCCCCGCGAAGCGATGGGTCGTTTCCAGCATCCGGGGGGCCAGGTCCCGCAGGGCGTCCACGGCCCCGGCCTGGTAGAAGGAGAGGAAGCCGCTGCCCGAGAAGGAGATGGAGTGAGGGGTGTCCGGGTCCCCCTTGAACACCTGTTCTTCCATCTCCTCCGCCTGGGGTCCCCTGTGGCGGGGCGGAGTCACCCCTCAGCGCGGGCCTGCCTGAGCTGGGGCCGCCTGCCCGTCGGAAGAGGCTGCCAAGCCGCCCTGCCAGCCCGGAGCCTGGAATGCGGCCGGCTCTCCCCGGCCGGCTGGGGCACCCACGGGTGGCGCAGACAGCCGCCTGGGCCTGTTGAGCTCCACCAGGACAAGGTGACGACGGCTCCTGGGTGTGTGAGCAGCGTCTGGTCCCGGGGCAGGTCCGGTCCCGGCTTCATCGCGTGGCTGGATTCATCTCCGGCAGAGTCCGTCAGCCGTCTGCCCGGCTGCCCGCGCCGGTACCACCCAGGGGCACCCGAGCTGCCGCCTAGGCCAGGCCCAAAGAGGCGGGCACTGCTCAGCCCTCAGCCCAGAAGGCTCCACACATCGAGTTGCCAAACTCCCACGGATGGTTATCAGGGTGCCTCCCGCCTGGGGCGTTGCGGCAGGGAAGGGGTGGAGGCTGGCCCCCTCCGGGAGAACGCGGCTCCTCCCCACGGGGGCAGGACCGGCAGGTCGGCTCGGGCTTCTGAAGGGAGCGCACTTCCCTCACCCGTGCCCCCTTTGGGGGCCCTCCCTGCGGTCCCCCTCCGGGCGCCGTGGCCTGTGTGGAGGGCTGCACGGCTGCACTGATTCGTCCTTCTTACGCAGGCCGCCGGTCGCTTAGTCACTGGCTGGTTCACATGTTAGGACTGGCCTGGGACGGAGGGACCGAGGACGATGTTAAAGAAGACAGGTTGGGCTTCGGGGCCCGCCCACCACCGCCTCTTTCTCCATCCTCGCCGCCTTTTCCCTCAGGCCGGCCCTTCACGGACCCCCTGACCCTTTGTCAGCACACCCCCTCCCAGACCCCAGACCCCGGTGCTGTCTCCTAAGTGTCCGTCTGACGTCTCCATCATTCTAAGCGTTGGGGGCTGCATATAGTTCACTCCTCTTCCCACTTCGGACTGGGAAGTGTGAGACGGCGCCATGTGGCCCCGAGCGTAAACAGCCGGGGAGGACAGAGATGGGTGTCAGGATCAGGGCAGAGATGTTTTGCAGCCTAGAGGGTAGGGAGGTGGCGCATGGGGACCAGGGGTGTGCCAGGGGCCCCCGTGCACACCCCCTCTGGAGCTGTGCAGCGCCGCTCTAGGGAGGGGGGGAATCTTCCTCACAACCTGAAAAAATCACAGCTACCCCCCCCCACGCACCATCCCGACCTCCAGACCATGCAGAGGTAGGACCAGAATGAGAAATGAGACGCCAAGCACCCTACCCAGCGGCCAGCCCAGCCCCATGCTCTGCTGGGAGGTGGGATCAGGTCTTCACTGGCCCTTTTGGGTTTCCACCGTCAGGGCCACGCCCAGGATTCAGGGGCAGGGTTCTCTCTCTTGGGTCCGTAGTTCCAGGTATAGAATTGCCTCCCTCTGGGAAAGAGACTTTTCAATGAAATGTGTGTGTAAACAAACAGCAAGTGTGTGGGGGGCGCACAGAGATTTGAGGCTCCTCCTGGGGCGGAGGGTAGGGACGTGCCAGCCAGGGTGGAGCCCACTGTGCTGTCCGAGCATGGTGACCCTGCCTCCTTCCTGGGAAACTAGGTTAGCCTCCCTGGGTGTCTGCGCACCCAGCCCTGTGTCAGGGGCCCCAGGGGACAGGAGCGAGTGGAAGTATCCTCCCTGACTGAATTCAGACATTTCCGGGCTTCTTAGGAACAAGACAGGCAAATGTGAGGGAACCAGACAGCCAGACAAGGCGGTCTCTAATTAAGCACCAAATTGTGCGGGCCAAGAGTTGCGCCAGGGCGGTGGGGTGACCAGGGTGAGCGGCGTGGGCTGGAACTGCCAGGGGAGCATGCGTGTGGGCTGCGGGATCTGAAGAAGGTGTGGGTAGGGTAGGGTGGGGGTTATACGGCACAGAACAGCACCAGCTCCACTCAGAGGAGGGGTGGGCGGTGTGGCGGGCAGTAGCACAGATGAAGTGCTTTGGGTCAGACAGACACAGGTCGAATCCCAGCTCTGCTGTTTATGGGCAGCGTGACCCGTGTGACCTCGCCAGGCCTCAGTTTTCCTCATCTGTAAAAGGGACAATAATATGTACCTACGCCACGCAGTCGTTTAAAGGTTAAAGGTATGGCTGTAAAATGCCTGGCATGAGGCATGTCTGTTATCATCGAAGGGTAGTCGGGCCAAGGCCTTGGGAACAGGCGGGTGCCATTGCAGACACTCGGGAGGAGGTGGGCGAGTTCTCGGGCGGGAGTCCCGCGGGGCAGGGAGCCCAGGCTGGAGGATGAGGGATGAGGGCCTGTGCTGCGTCCTCCCAGGGGTGCGGGCAGCCAGGCCGGGGCGGTGGCTGATGGAAGACAGGGAGTGGAGCCAGGGAGACTTGGGGACCGGCTGGATGGGCCGCAGGAGCCAAGGCGGACGCCCTGGGGGCGGGGAGGGGCGGAGAGGGGCGGGGCTGCCTTTTGCTGACTCAGGGAAACTGGGCGGAGACTGAGTTCACTGTAAGACAAATCTGAGATGACACCAAGACATTAGAGCTGGGGGTTTGGGGGGACTCCGGAGATGGGGACAGACGCCCCTGCCTTTTGGAGCCACAAAGAAGGGTAAGCAGCAGGAAGTGGCACAGGGTCACGTTGAAGAAAGACAACCTTGGAGAAGTATCCCCTTCCGCGTCATCTCACTATTCCCGGCGAAATAGGAAGCGAGCCCACCTCGCTCTACACGGGCTGCAGGGGCTTGAGAAGGCTGGGGGCTCGTCATTCTTTCAAGGACAAGTACTTGTCCTGACGTCCCCACTTCTCAGGCCTGGCTGTCAGATTAGGCCCCAGTCTTCACTGGGAGGACATATTCTTTTTTATTTTTTCCTTTCTCTTTTTCTGTTTTGTTTTTATTTTATATTTTAGCTGAGAGGAGGGGAGATAGTGAGGCAGACGCCCACATGCCCCCTGACAGATCCACCCAGCCACCCCTGTCTGGGGCCAATACTCAAGTACCAAGCTCTTTTTAGCACCTGAGGCTGATGTGCTCAGACCAACCGAGCTATCCTCAGTGCCTGGGGCCACGCTCAAACCAACTGAGCCACTGGCTGCAAGATGGGAAAAGGGAGAGAAGAGGGAGAGGAGAGAGAGACAAGCAGATGGTCGCTTCTGCCATGTGCCCTGACCAGAAATCAAACCCGGATGTCCATACACCAGACCAACACTCTATCCACTGAGCCACCAGCCAGGGCCGGCAGAAGATATTTTTCAGTTTCATGGAGATGGGGACAGTGGAGACCAGGTGCAAACAAGCAAACTAGAAACTCACGACTGCACCTGAGAAGGTCCTGTAGGAGCTGTTAACATGTTCACCAAGCACAGACCTTGGCAGAGTGCTCTGCACATCTGACCGCAGGGCCACAGGGCTCGCCTGTCCTGTGCCTACCTGTCCCGTCCCCCAGTGTTGAACGACCGAGAAGGTTCATCTCGTTTCCCCTCGCTCCTGACAGGACACCGAGAGCCCTACGCACTTCGAGTGGACGACATCACGAGAGGATCCCGTTCCAACGTTTCTGCGCTAGATTTTTAGAGTCATCCCATAACCTCTCGGGTGTTTTAAATGAAGTTCACGCCGCTCCTGCGACTCATCGGCCCGTGAGACTGCTTCTCACATGCAATTCGGACAACACACAACCCAGCTGAACTCATGGAAGAACACGGTTTCCCCAAGTGTAAGATAAAGGGAGCCTTTTGCTGACACAGCTCTACATTTGGAGATGGGCACAGCTCCTCGGGGGCCCTGCTTAGCCTTTCATGGACGATTGAGTCTTGTAAAATGTTTATTTTAGTGAAGATCCCGGTTGCCTCTTGATGTGGGAAGAGTATGAAGGTCACAGCATCGCCAGTGAGTAATCCTAGCGATAATGGTTTAACCTTGAATCTCATGGAGGCCTAACTTCCAGTTTACAGTGAACACACCGTACAAAGGAACCAGTAAGCTGACCCCCGGTGGGAACACCCAGACCCGCTGCACCTGCAGGAAGGACTGGGAGATGCTGTTGTCGCCACAGAGCAGCCTGCTTGTTCCATGCCTACTCCCCCACAAAGCACCCGGAAAGCCCAATATTTTTTTTTATTATAGTTTACATTCAGTGTTATTCTGTATTAGTTTCAGGTGGTTAGACAACTGTATACTTTACAAAATATTCCCCCACACACACACCTGGCACCGCACACAGTTATCACACTGTTATTGATTTCCCTGCCTCCCTTGCAGCTAAAGGCTGTTAGAGACCCAGTTCTGGCCAATGAGATGTAAGGGGAAATCTGCTGGGTGGCTCCTAAGGGAGGTTTTCCTTCTTGATAAAACAACAAAGGAACACGAGGCCAGCCCCTTTCACCTCATCACCCTCTCTGCCTGCCTGAGATGCTGTCGTGTGAGAACAGGGTGCTGGGGGCTATGACGGTCATATTTTGGGGCGCATGACAGTCACTGAGCGCATCCGTTATCTATTGCGGTGCCACAAATTACCTAAGAAAGAATGCCTCAAAATAACAAGCATTTGTTATCTTACACAATTTCTGCGGATTGGGAACCCAGATAGGGCTTAGCCGGGCAGTCTGGGCTCTGGGTCTCTCAGTCAAGCTGATAGCAGTCATCTCAGGGGCCGCTGGGGTAGAAGAATCCACTTCCAAGTACAGTCAGTCGGGAAGCGTCAGTTCTCAGCTGGCTGTTGACAGGTAGCTTCTCGCTTGGGCTGCCCACAAGAGGACAGATTGCTTTTCCCAGAGTAAGAGATGCAAGGGAGAGAAAGAGAGTAGGGGGGAGAGAGAGAGAGAGAGAGAGAACTCAAGATGGAAGCCACAGTTTTTTTATAACTTAACCTCAGAAGTGATGCCATCCCTTCTGCCGTATTCACGCCTCTCCCACGTTTTACTAGGGCCAAGGCCACACAGACCCACCCTGGTGATAAGTGGGAGGCGTGTGAGTAGCAGAAGGTGGAGGTCATTCAGGGCCAGTTTGGAGGATGTTGACCACACACTTGTTAGGAAAGCAGAAGAGAAAGAAGAGCCCAGGTCCTTGAGATTGTTGAGTGACGACACCAAGCCCCAAACCACTTGTCCCCTTCCTGGTGGATTAGTTCATTGCATGTTTGTTGTTTAAGCCACTATTCATTGGCTATCCTCTGCTGACAACCTCATGACTAACGCAAGGACTGTTAAACATGTCTAGTAAGATGAAGAAATAGTACCCTGAAAACAACAAATAGAATCTGCCCTTGGCTTTTAGTAAAAACAAAAGATATACTTCAAGTATAGATGGTTTGTTACTATAGGTGAAACGTTTTTGCTTTTTTTATTATTATTCATTTTAGAGAGCAGAGAGAAAGGGAGAGAGAGAGAGAGGGAGAGAGAGAGGAGAGAGAGACAGAGAGAGAAGTGGGAGGAGCTGGAAGCATCAACTTCCATATGTGCCTTGACCAGGCAAGTCCAGGGTTTTGAACCGGCGACCTCAGCATTTCCAGGTCGATGCTTTATCCACTGCGCCACCACAGGTCAGGCTGTTTTTGCTTTTTTTATACAAGGTTTTTTTCTCCTTTGAGATTATAATAAACATGGTCATACAACAAGTGGCTGACCCATAACAATATGCACAAACATATAAAATGTAAATTAAAAATACAAACAAAATTTCCTTTTTAAAGTACTTTTAAGAAAAAAAGCAGGGCCCTGAGAGTTTTGGTCCTTTTTCTTCCCCTGCTGCAAATTCACACTGTGGTTTTGGTTGGGTGGCAAGTGTCTGTCTGTCATCTGTGGGTGGCACTTCCCACAGTAGGTGGGCGGTTGGGTGGGACTCTCTTCTCCAGGGTGACCAGGTTTAGCACCTGAGACAGGAAGTGGAAGGTGAATAGGTCACAGTGGCCTTTTTTGTTGTTGTTGTTGTTAAGAAATTAAAGGCAGTGGGGTAACACTGGTCCACAGGATCCCACAGGTTTCACGTGTGCATCTCGACGGCACATGATCTATGCACTGTGCTGGGAGCCCATCAGCCAAAGTCAAACCACCTTCCATTACCGTATACTTGGCCCCCTTTACCGTCCCCTACCCCCCCTCCGGTAACCACCTCACTTTTGTCTATGTCCATGAGTCTCAGTTTTATATCCCACCTATGAGTGAAATCATCTAGTTCTTAGCTTTTTCTGATTTTTTAATTTCGCTTAGCATAAGGTTCTCGAAGTCCACCCATGTTGTTGTAAATGGCACTAGGTCCTCATTTCTTACGGCTGGGTGGTATTGCACTGTGTAGATGCACCACATCCCCTTTATCCAGTCCTCATTTCTTACGGCTGGGTGGTATTGCATTGTGTAGATGCACCACATCCCCTCTATCCAGTCCTCATTTCTTACGGCTGGGTGGTATTGCACTGTGTAGATGCACCACATCCCCTCTATCCAGTCCTCCGTCCAGGGACGCTCATGTTGTTGTAAATGGCACTAGGTCCTCATTTCTTACGGCTGGGTGGTACTGCACTGTGTAGATGCACCACATCCCCTCTATCCAGTCCTCATTTCTTACGGCTGGGTGGTACTGCACTGTGTAGATGCACCACATCCCCTCTATCCAGTCCTCATTTCTTACGGCTGGGTGGTACTGCACTGTGTAGATGCACCACATCCCCTCTATCCAGTCCTCATTTCTTACGGCTGGGTGATACTGCACTGTGTAGATGCACCACATCCCCTCTATCCAGTCCTCTGTCCAGGGACGCTTCAGTTGTTTCCACGTCTTTTTTCTTTTTTTCTGTCTAGTCATCTTCATCGGTCTTCTGCTTCTTGGTCCACACTGTCGCCCTCATCATCTTCAGCTGCCCCTAGCTGCCTCAGCCTCCTCGTCTTCATCTCCATCCTCTTCCTCACCATCGTCTCCCTTCCCCTCCCCCCCTCCTCCATCTCTCCTCCTTCCTCCTCTTCTCCATCTGCCTCACTGTCAGCCTCCTGCTCTCCACTTTCCTCACTAGCGTTCCCATTAGCAGGTGCATCTCTTCCATCCTCTGCCTCCTCCACAACTTCCTTTTTCTCCTTCAGGCCCCTGGCGGTGATCCCGGAGCTGGTGTACACAGCCCGCGGGAACACTGGTGATCTGATGCAGCGGATTAAAAAAAAAAAAAAAAAAAAAAGGCCCTGGCCGGTTGGCTCAGCGGTAGAGCGTCGGCCTGGCGTGCGGGGGACCCGGGTTCGATTCCCGGCCAGGGCACATAGGAGAAGCGCCCATTTGCTTCTCCACCCCCCCCCTCCTTCCTCTCTGTCTCTCTCTTCCCCTCCCGCAGCCAAGGCTCCATTGGAGCAAAGGTGGCCTGGGCGCTGGGGATGGCTCCTTGGCCTCTGCCCCAGGCGCTAGAGTGGCTCTGGTCCCAGCAGAGCGACGCCCCGGAGGGGCAGAGCATCGTCCCCTGGTGGGCAGAGCGTCGCCCCTGGTGGGCGTGCCGGGTAGATCCCGGTCGGGCGCATGCGGGAGTCTGTCTGACTGTCTCTCCCCATTTCCAGCTTCAGAAAAATACAAAAAAAAAAGCAAGCAAGAGTTCAAGACCTCAGGCAAGAAAGCTGCCGTCCCTGGAGTGAGCAGAGAGGAGGACCCAGAGCAACACAAAGACGGCTTTTCTGAGCGGCCGGTGGGGCCAACAACTATTACTTTTGTTAGAAGAAAACGAATGTTTTTCTCTTTCTTATTCCTCCTGGACAATAAAGTGGGGTTCTGCTTTGAGGCGTGTGATGTTGTTTCTGAATTCTTGATTGACACGTGGGTAGATCCTCTGTGGGGTGCAAGTGTTTACGCCTTTTCTGAAAAGTCAGCAGTTTTAAATCTCTAAGAGGTAGGGAGAGAGGAGAGAACTGGACACCGCAGACCCGGGACAGAGCTGACTGGCACGCTTCCATGTTGCCCACGACCTTGAGTTCACTCGGACAGCCTATCTTCTCATTACAAAACAGCTCACACACAGCGAAACGTCAACACCAGCACAGGGAACACCCATGTAACTGACCGGGCCTACTGAACAAATCTGGATGTTTCACTTCAGCTCAGTCAAATGTTTGTTCGGTTTCAAAGAGACAGCACATCACGGCGGCCAGTGAAACCTCTGTTGAGTTCTTTCTGGCTCTTCCGCACTCTTGCTCCCACGGGGAACCATGTCCCAGGTTGGAGAGGATCCTTCCCTTCCATGTTTGTACATTTTATTACGTGGATATGTTCTGTAAACAATGCATAGTATTGTTTTAGAGGTATCCTCAGATTCGTGTAAGCAAACACATTGATTTGCTCTGTCATCTGCCGTATTCCTTCAGTGTTGTGATACATAGCTCGAGTCCTTTCCATTTTACTGCTTTTGGTAGCCTCGCAGGAGACCACGGGACAACGTATTTATCATTCTCTTACTGACGGACATTCCAGTTGTTTCCGATGCTTCACTAGAACCAGCCAACCTGTGTACATGTCCCTTTGCATCGTGTAGGAACTTTCCGGGCCGCTGCCACAGGGGTGTACTGACTGTACCTGTGGAATTTAAACTTATGGAGGTGGCTGAGTGACGACATGGGGAGGCTAATGTCACTAAAATAAGATTTTTATTACTTAACGTTTCTGTTTCTGGCATGCCACTCAGGGCCACATGGGGAAGCAGCAGGTTTGGGCCGGAGGCTGAAGGGAGGAAGGGAAGGCAATGCCCTGAGCCTTTATTTTGTTTCCTGGGAGAAAGACAAGGCAGAGCAGAGGGATCAGCTGGCTGGAATAATGCCTGCGGGCTCTCTGGCTGTCTGGTACCCGGCCCTGGGTCATTAGGGCAGGGCAATACTGCCTCCTGGGGAGCAGGAGTCAGAAAGAGGAGGGTTCCTACGCCTATGAACGGATGTCTGGATGGGTTCCTACGCCTATGAACGGTGGCGCTGCCCAGCCCTATGTTGTCACGAGGAACCAGCTCGCCCTGGAAGGGGCACTCTCTTCTCTTTCTTCCCAGTCGGGGGCGTGTGTGTGTGTGGGAGGGAGGGAAGGTGTCACAAATGCCAGAGCCTCCAGACGAGATAAAATAAGAAAACATAGTTACTGTATTTTTCGCTCCATAAGATGCACCTGACCATAAGACACACCTAGGGTTTTAAGGAGGAAAGTAAGAAAAAAAAATATTCTGAACCAAATGGTGTGAAAATATTTAATAAGATACCGTATTTTTCGCTCCATAAGATACATGGGTATTTTCCCCTCCACTTTGGGGGGGGGTGCGTCATATGGAGCGAAAAATACGGTAATGCATTGGGCACGGCTTCAATCTGACTGGGTGTTGCTCTCTAGAGTGGTTGGGTCAATTTACACCCCCACTGAGAGTGTGTAAGAGGTAGAATTGCTTTGCTTCTCTTGGTACAGACACTCTGAGGGCTGTGACATGCTCTCTCATGGTGGTTTGAGATCATTCTGACTGACTATTCATGAAGCTGGGTATCATTTCATTCCCCCATTCGTCATTTCAGTTTTCTGTTTTCCAAAGTGCTCGATCTCAGCCATTTCCCACGGGGGTCGGGGCCATGTCTGTCTGGTTAACGATGTGCAGATTGGCGGTACTAAGACTAGTTAATATAAATAACATGAATATTAGCCGTTGAATGCATTACAAATATCCCCTCTCAGTTTTGGGGCTTGTCTTTTAATCTTTTTATATTGTCTCTAGTTTAACACGTAGCATTCTCTTCCTTATGATTTATGTCTTTTTTTTGTGTCTTAAAGTCATAAAGACGATCCCCCACGGAAAATAGAATCTTGGTTATTTTAAATGATTTAACTGTTGAGCCCAAGGTATTCGTTCGGTCTCCCTCGAAAAAAGCTGCAGTCTGGTGGGCAATCTGGCGCCAGTGATTTTAAAATAAATACCTGCAGAAATACTCGCAGGAATTTCCAACAATATACGCACAAGGATTTTAAAGGACAGCACCCATTGTAATAGCAAAAATCTAGACCAGTGATAGTCAACCTGGTCCCTACCGTCCACTAGTGGGCGCTCCAGCTTTCATGGTGGGTGGCAGCGGAGCAACCAAAGTATAAATAAAAAGATAGATTTAACTATAGTAAGTTGTTTTATAAATATTTATTCTGCCAAACTTAGTGAAAATCCGACATAAAGTACTTGGTAAGTAATTATTATTATATGCTTTAACTTGCTGTAACTCTGCTTTATACATTTTATAAAGTAAAGTGACTTCCCTACTTTATAAATCACCATTACTGTGGAACCTGTGCACGGTTAGAAAATTTTACTACTAACAGAGATACAAAAGTGGGCGGTAGGTATAAAAAGGCTGACTACCCCTGATCTAGAAGTAAGCTGAAAAGCTAGTTAAATGAATGATGCTGTAGCAATACAATGTAATTCTCCGTAGTCACAGAAAAGAATAAGGAAAATCCAGATGTGCTCATATGCAACGTCCTCCAAGATATATTAGTAAGCAGGGTGGGGGGGGGGGAGATTAAAAAAATAAAGAAAAAAAAAAAAGGATTCTCTATTTGTCTCCGTGTGAATTTCAGAAATAAAATTGTGAAGAATGATTACGTGTGTGTGTGTGTGTGTGTGTGTGGTGCCGGGGGGGGGGCAGGTGACCAGGGTTGAGGGTGGGAGGGAAATCCATTCTTCATTGTCAATCACTTGTGCTGATTTCATTGTTGCCTCCACCACAGCAAACAAAGCAGAATTGCTGTGGACGGCCCCATCTGCCATAAGGTGCTATTTGTTTTGGCGTTTGAAATAGTCTGAGGTGAGGAGGGCCTCTCGTTCCAATGGCTGGGAAGAAATTGAATTTTCAGCGATGGGGCAGGAGGCTGGACTCCCGCTGCGGTGTCATTAGGCTTGCTCCGTCGCGGGGCTGAAGGCGGGAGGAGCTGTGCTCACAGCAGCGTGGGGTTGATGAGACTCAGTCTCGCTCTTGTCTGGGGGCAGGGAGGGGAGGTGTCTGTGAACCAAAGGGAGGGCTTGGAAGAAGTAGGGGGATGGGAGAGTTTTGTGAGATGGGAGTGGGGGAGGGCAGAGGAAAAGGGAGGAAGAAGGGCTGGGGCAGGTGTGAATCAAGAGGATATCCCCCCTACCCCCCAACCAACCCCCTGTGCACTGTAGGTGCTGTGAGGCCGCAGGGTAGGAAGAAGCTCTGCACCCCCTCCCCCCGGAGAGCGGAGGAGGGGAGCTCCCACCTCAAAGCCTCTGGCCCGCAATTCTCCGGAGAGGAAGGGAAAAAAAACACTCACTCAGTCAATGAGAATGGAAGGTACCCCAGCTCCCCCTTACTGAGACTGAAGAAGAAAGGAAAGGGGTGGGGTCCACGTCCACAGAACAAAGACACAACGTGGCCCAGAGTTAAGTCCCGCCCCTTCCCCTGGGCCCTGTGGAGTAGCTGATGGGGGGCGCCCAGCTGTCTGGGTTCAAATCACAGCAAGGTCGTTTCTGCCTGTGATGAGTTACTTAATATCTCTGTGCCTTTGGTGTCTTATCTGTAAAAGGAGAAAATGATCATACTTACCCCATAGGGGGCTGTGCTGGCATATGGTAAGTGCTTATAAAACATAACCCTTGTAATCCTTTATCTAGTTACCACCTTTGTAAATTCACCCCCGCTGGGGCTCTGGGCAGCGAGTGTGTGTGTGTGAGGTGATGTGCATTAACCACGCTCCCGAGCTTGACCAACAAGCCCAGCTTGTTCACTTACGCTGTAGGTGGACCCACCAACACCTTTCCTCCTCTCTTCCCCCAAGGCGGGAGCCCAGGCTGCAGGGGCACTTCTTGGGGGAAGGGGAGGCTTCTGTGTCCTCTTTCAGGCTGGACGGTAGGCCCCTCAGAGAAGACACTGTGGTACCTTGGAAGATCACAGGTCCCTGTTGTCTAATAAGCACCTGTTGAATGAGTAGAGGATAGGTAAGGCTGGAAATTACCTAAATGCTCAACAAGAGGAAGTTGTTATTAAATTGTGGCCCCGTCACCCCACAAAACTGAATAGTCACTGAAAAGTAATTATAATGATTCTATAGAGGGCCTGGCCAGTTGGCTCAGTGGTAGAGCATCGGCCCGGTGGGTGAATGTCCCAGGTTTAATTTCCAGTCAGGATACACAGGAGAAGCGCCCATCTGCTACTCTACCTCTTCCCCCCTCACTTCTCTCTCTTTCTCTCTCTCTCTCTTCTCTCCTCCTGCAGCCATGGCTCAATTGAAGCAAGTTAGCCCCAGGCACTGAGGATGGCTTCAAGGCCTCCGCCTCAGGCACTAAGAAGAGCTCAGCCAAGCAACGGAGCAGTGACTCCAGATGGGCAGAGCATCACCTATTAGTGAGCTTGCAAGGTGGATTCTGAACGGGGTGCATACAGGAGTCTGTCTCTGCCTCCCTTCCTCTCACTAAAAAAAAAAAAAAAAAAAAGATTCTGTAGAAAAGTAGAGAAGGGCTCATGATGTACGTTTAGAACAACAAATGAAATCAAAATGGTCTAGACATGATGGGATCCATCCTGATATTTTATTTCAAGGGTCGGGAACCTATGGCTCGAGAGCCAGATGTGGCTCTTTGATGGCTGCATCTGGCTCGCAGACAAATCTTTAATAAAAATAATAATAACGTTAAAAATATAAAACATTCTTGTGTATTTCAATCCATTCATTTCCTACCGCTCATGTTCATGGTTGCAGGCGGCCAATCACAGCTGACCTCCGGGACAACACCAAATTTTTATTGGATAATGCTTAACATACACAGGTCATTGTATGGCTCTCATGGAATTTCATTTTAAAATATGTGGCGTTCATGACTCTCTCAGCCAGAAAGGTTCCCGGCCCCTGTTTTTATTTATTTATTTATTTGATTGATTTATAGAGAGGAAGGGAGAGCGAGAGAGAAAAGAGAGAAACATCGATTTGCTGTTCCACTTATTCACGCACTTATTGGTTGATTCTTGTATGTGCCCTGACTAGGGATCACGTTGGCAACCTTGATGTATAGGGTCATCGTTCTAACTAACTGAGCTGCCTGTTCCAGGCCCCATCCTGATATTTAAAGGGCAAAAGCAAAGCTCAGAAAAGGGAATATAATATGCTGTCAGTTGTGTAAAAAAAGGAAGCAAAGAATATGACCCTACTTGCAGTCCTAAGCATAAAATACCTCTGAAGACACACAGACAGAGAACAGGGGGCCTCTCTGGAGGAGACCGAGTGGCGAACAGTCAGGAGACAGGTCACTGACAACACCTTTGCCCCTTCTGAGTGTTAAAACGTGAGCATGTTTCTGACTCAAAATCAAATAATTTAAAACATTCCTGGTACGTAGTGAAGTAAAACAGATCAATATATGTTTTCTCTCTATTATAGTTCTCCATTCTAAGGTATCTGTTCCATCCTCCCCGACATACACACCATTTTAGTTTCTGATATCATGATATACCTCTCAATCAATGGAGGTTCTTACTAGGTTTTTGTGTGTTTCCGTTTTTTCCCTAAAAAAGCTTTTTTTAAAACTGATGTTGAGCCCTGGCGGGTTGGCTCACTGTTAGAGCACCGGCCCGACATATGGAAGTCCTGGGTTCAATTCCCAATCAGGGCACACAGCAGAAGCAACCATCTACTTCTCCACCCTTCCCCCTGTTCCTTCTCTCTCCCCCGCCCTGCAGCCATTGCTCAAACGATTGAGCAAGTTGGTTCCGGATGCTGAGGATGGCCCCATGGGCTCGCCTCAGGTGCAGAGATGCCTTGGTTGCTAAGCAGCCAAGCTGGGGGCCCCAGATGGGCAGAACATCACTCAGTAGGGGGCTTGCCAGGTGGATCTTGGTCACAGGAGTCTGTCTCTTTGCCTTCCTGCCTCTCACTTTGCTAAAATAAAAAAATAAATAGCCTGACCAGGCGGTGGCGCATTGGATAGAGCGTCAGACTGGGATGCGGAGGAATCAGGTTCGAGATCCCTAGGTCGCCAGCTTGAGCGCAGGCTCATCTGGTTTAAGTAAAAGCTCACCAGGTTGGACCCAAAGTCGCTAGCTTGAGCAAGGGGTTACTCGGTGTGCTGAAGACCCATGGTCAAGGCACATATGAGAAAGCAATCAATGAATAACTAAGATGTCACAACGAAAAACTGATGATTGATGCTTCTCATCTCTCTCCATTCCTGTCTGTCTGTCCCTATCTATCCCTCTCTCTGACTCTCTCTCTGTAAAAAAAAATAAAAATAAAAATAAATTGATACTGAATCTTAAAATTGATAGCATTTTAGAACCGAATCAAGGAAATGTGGCATGTGGCCTGACCTGGAACGCTGAGGTCAAAGGTTCGAAATCTCAGCCTTGCTTGGTCAAGGCACATATGGGAGTTGATGCTTCCTGCTCCTCCCCCTTCTCTCTCTCTCTCTCACCTCTCCTCTCTAAAATGAGTAAGTACAATCTTTAAAAAAATGTGGCATGTGAAAAGGTCTGTAACAATGAAAACCATGGTGTGGTGAGAGAGTAAGGGTCTTTCTTTTTCAAAACGGTCCTTCATGGTATGCTCATGTACATATTTTTAACTGGTTTTGTTTGTTTGTTTTTGTATTTTTCTGAAGTGAGAAGCGGGGAAGCAGAGAGACAGACTCCCGCATGTGCCCGACCGGGATTCACCCAGCATGCCCACCAGAGGGTGATGCTCTGCCCATCTGGGGCGCTGCTCTGTTGCGACCCGAGCCATTCTAGCGCCTGAGGCGGAGGCCATGGAGCCATCCTCAGTGCCCGGGCCAACTTTGCTCCAGTGGAGCCTTGACTGTGGGAGGGGAAGAGAGAGACAGAGAGAAAGGAGAGAGGGAAGGGTGCAGAGCAGATGGGCACTCCTCCTGTGTGCCCTGGCTGGGAATTGAACCCAGGACTTCCACAAGCCAGGCCAACGCTCTACCCCTGAGCCAACCGGCAAGGGCATTAACTGGTTTTAAGAGATAATCAATGGTTTTAGAGGAAGGCACAGCCCAGCACCAGAGTATAGATAACCTGCTACACGGTAAACCCATGCAAATGACCACTTCCTAAGCTTAGTTTAGCTTAAGTGATCATCAAACCAAAGCCCTCATCTTTACAAGACTCATCTTTCTTGGATTCTTTCTGAGGTACTCACCTTCCAGGGACAGTCTGTCAAACACTGAGACGACACTTCCTTGGCCACCACAAGTGTCTATCCCAACAGCCAGTTCAGAACCTCATTTTGGTCCAAACCATTGCTGTGGATCACAGCATGGTCATTGCGTTGGAAACACAGGTAAAGCCCAATGCTGCAAGCCAGGCTGCCACCGTGGGACACACCCTGGGCGTTGGAACTAAAGTGTGGCTGGCTACTCTGCTGCCCCCTCCCCCCCCCCCCCCGCCCTCCGTTCAGACCAGTGTTCTGCATGTGCCCCGCCGGACTCTTTCTGACACACGCTCTGTGGATAAAGGATTCCTTAATCAAATGAATAAGTTTAAGAAACAAGCGGGTACGACTAGGGGAAGTTGGGGAGCCAGCATGCAGGCCTCCATATTAAAGGCACTGAAAAGTCCTGTGGGGCAAGTTCCATTGGTTTCCAGCTAACAGCCATTCCATTCCCACGTTTCCCGGGCCCATCAAACCCCACTTCTGTTTACCCCCTTCAGGGCAAGCAAGTCCCAGAACAAGGGGACAAACACAATTCTGGCTAATAAGGCAGGGAATAATCCCCTGGGGAATTCTGAGTAAGCCTTCTTTGTTCTTTAAAAAGAAAAAGAAAGAGAAAGAGACTAACAAGAATCCTGGCTCAGTCATGGGGGGGAGCTGCTGTTAAACCACAAACTGCCCTCCCACGCCCACGTGGCTTGGCGGGGATTATGAAAAGCAACTCTGAAGACACTGGAGAGGGATCAAAGCACTCAGATCATGGGGAGGAGTCACCACTTGAAAGGAGGGAATGGCCCTGGATATGTTTTTTATTTTTTGTAGCTTTTTTTTTTTGCCTGAGGAAAGGCCCTCATCAGAGAAGAAGCCCACAGTCGTACCAGTGTGAAAAGCCAGAGGACGGAGCTGTGAGCACGGAGCTGGAACAGGAGAGAAACCCTGCAAAGGGCAGGGACTCAGGAAGGCAGAGTCCTACGCCTTGTGTAGCAGCCTCTGCTCCCATCTCTGAACCCACACGTGCAGGACAGACTCTGAGATTTCAGCTCCCGTCTACCGCAGAGGAGACAACGTGTGCAGTCTGAGAGTTCAGCCAAGTCAACTGACTGCTCCAACAAACGAACAAATAAATACAAAACAAAACAAACAAAGTTAAAAAGCAGTACTCTTCAGAAGAACAAAAAGAATCCACGGTGTCTACAACATATCATTTGCAATGTTCAGAATGCAATCGAAAAGTCCTCAACATCAGATTCCAAAAACCCTTATTATGTTGAGTTTTGCTAGTCCTCTGGTTGGGGCAGGGGTGGGGAGGGGGTTGCCAGCTCATTGTCCATATACCCATAGCTTCTGATGACGCAAGCATTTGATGTCTAGCCCAACTGGGAGGTAAGTCCCAGCCCTTCCTTTGAACATCTCCACTAGTCTCTGCAAGGATTGTGCTCCTCTCTTTTAATGTCCAGGGATGTCCTGTCCCTCAGGAAGAAAGAGGTGGCAGTCCAGTTCATAACAACCAGCCCCTCTCTGATGTGCTTACCCCGAGGCCCAGGGAGGTCTCAGCCCCTGCGGGGAGCCGGAGCCCAAGGCTGAGGGTTAAACAAACTCACTAGCCAGAATAATGGATTCCTGGAGCGGAAAGCCAGAGGATCCTTATATCAACCCTGCAAGGACTTTCAGATTCCACTCCAGCTAGAAGGGCCCATGCTAATCAGAGGAATGAGACCAGGCTGACAATAGACTGTGACTGACAATAATTAGGGATTAGTAAGAAAACAACAGAGGCAGACACTTCTCAAGAAACCGACGTGTTATTTAAATCTAATAGTCTGTTTTTTTTTTAAAAAATCATGATGTTGGATTATTTACTTGTTTTACTATTTAATAGTTACTTTGTTTAGCTGTTTGGTAAGGTGTTGTGACTTAGTTTTTTAGAAAAGACAAGGAAACATAATGCTTTCTAAATCAGTTAAGAAAACCTACAACACAATTCAGATCATATAAGCTCAGATGCAGAAGCAGCCCTCCTTAACTGTACGCAATCTCGCAAGGTGAAAACAGCCATAGCATGTACTAAGTTCTTCCTGGGTCAGGAGAGCCTGTCTTGCATTTTTAATAAACAAAATTCTCACATGCAATGATAGAACCATTTTGGAAAGCAGCAGTGTTTCCAAACCCAAGGGGCTTGCCACTTGGGGTACTCTATTCAGAAAACGAGACATGGTTAACACAAGGCAGTTTTATTTACTCACAGCAAGTAAAGGAGACAGAAGATTCACACCCAAAGCTGTTTCTTGGAAGGGAGGCTTAGCCATTGCTTATATGTACTAGTTAGTCAATTATATGCTGATTTGTTCTTTGCAATTGGCTACTTTTATCTGATTGAGTTCCTGTTAACTCATCCTATTTACTGCTGCACCTGCAAAATACTGTGCTACATTTTAACATTTAGAAGATAACACTTCAACTGCCCAGACTCACTGGCAGACCCTTGTCTTATTTAACAGTTTGGTTATTTATGAAGAATTGTAGCAGTTACCTCTTGGATGAGGCTGACCACTTCTGATTTGTTTTTGAATTAGTGATTCTACTTCCAGAAATGTATTCTAAGGAAATAATCTAAGGCAGGGGTCGGGAACCTTTATGGCTGAGAGAGCCATGAACGCCACATATTTTAAAATGTAATTCCGTGAGAGCCATACAACGACCCGTGTATGTTACACATTATCCAATAAAAATTTGGTGTTGTCCCAGAGGACAGCTGTGATTGGCTCCAGCCACCCGCAACCATGAACATGAGCGGTAGGAAATGAATGGATTGTAATACGAGAATATTTTATATTTTTAACGTTATTTTTTTTTTATTAAAGATCTGTCTGCGAGCCAGATGCAGCCATCAAAAGAGCCACATCTGGCTCGCGAGTCATAGGTTCCTGACCACTGATCTAAGGCATAGGAAAAGCTCTACCCAACAGAGCTCACCACAGCACTTCTAAAAAATGTTTTATTGATTGATTTTAGAGAGGAAGGGAGAGAGACAGACAGAGAGACAGAGAAACATCAATTTGTTGTTCCACTTATTTATGCATTCATTGGCTGACTCTCGTATGTGCCCTGACCGGGGATCAAACCCACAACCTTGGCATATTGGGATGATGCTCTAACCAGCTGAGCTACCTGGGCAGTGCCACCACAACACTATCTTATTCAAGTATTGGAAGCCCACAGCATCTGAGAATAAGGAAATGACCTATAGTATATTCACTTAATATGTTAAGTGGTTATATTTTTAAATGATGTTTACATTTAAAGTATGATATATTTAGTATTAAACTAGATTGTCCTCTATTGCCTTTCCATCTACTACATGAAAATGGTAGAAACAAAGTTAAAAAATAAAAGCTGCAAGGCAAGGATTATCTGTAAAACACTATAAAATTGTGTCTCAGCCTGACCAGTGGTGGTGTAGTGGATGGACCACTGACCTGGGATGCTGAGGTTCCGGGTTCAAAACTCCAAGGTTGCCGGCTTGAGCGCAGGCTCACCAGCTTGAGCAGGGGGTCGCCAGCTTGAGGTGGGATCATAGACATGACCCCTTGGTTGCTGGCTTGAAGCCCAAGGCTGCTGGCTTGAGCAAAGGGTCACTGGCTCGGCTGGAGCCTCCCCACCAGTCAAGGCACATGTGAGAAGCAATCACTGAACAACTAAAGTGCCACAACTATGAGTCGACGCCTCTGATCTCTCTCCATTGAGCTCCCTGGCATGGGCTGCCTCGTACAGTTGTTTCCATTGTGTGTTCCTCCCGCTGGGATCCTTGACCTCAGTGACCAAGTTTTTTAGACCTTGTACAGCACACAGCTCAACCCCTGCACCCGGTCCATCCCCACGTCTTCTTGATTTTACTTCCTCGCTTTCCTCGCTCTGTGGCTTCCTCCCCATCCCTTCCACGAAGGGCTGTGCCCACCTCTCCCGGGATTCCCGCAACATGGTAGCTATCAACATTGTATCAGTTATGGTGCTTTCGGCTGCAAGAACAGTAACAGAAAACTCACCCCAGAGTAGCCTAAACAATCTGTGAAAGTCTATTCTTTCTATTTGGGACGAGAAACTCTTCCCATAAAGTCCTCCGGGAGACTCGCCCTCAGGTCCACTGGCCCGCACCAGGCCACACACCCGTGCCTCAGCTGCAGGGGAGGCTGGGAAATCCATCACAGGGCATCTGCGGTCTCCATAGTGGGACGCAGGCTTTATCAGCGGGGAAGACAGAAGGGTGAGGGGACACTTCCACAGGGTAAGGAACCAATAGGACCCGCCCTATGATTCCCTGCTTGGTTCTGTCTCCTCTCTCCGTTATCCATTCCCTGCACTGCCATTATCTATCTATAAATCCATTTAATTAATGCTTTATTCATTGGATTAGTTAGTCCATCAGGTCCGGCTAGCTTGTGTTCGAGCGACAACCAGCAGCTTGGAATAGCAGGGTTGATTTTTACGGGCCGTGGCGGCAGGGAGAAGAGAGAGCCCAGAGATCTCTGTTCCAGCACTTACCTGCTTCTGCCTGAAATGAACAGGTACCAGTTCTCATATTTCATTGGCTAAAGCCAGTCTCATAGCCACGCCTGACTTCAAAAGGACACACAAGTTACCACGTTCAGCAACTATTGACTGAGCGTGGAGTGTATGCTAGGTGGAGGGCTGGAAATGTATGGGTAAGAAAAACAAAGTATCTCAGAGCCTGTTTACAGTCTAGAAGGAATAATCCACCCTTTCCTTTATGCCCTGGTGCTACCATACCATATAAAGGCTTCAATTGCACCCCCTGTTATATTTTTATTGCATTAAAAATAAGGAAGGGAAGAAGGGAGGAAGGGAGGGAGAGAGGGAAGGAAGGAAGGAAGAAAGGAAGGAAAGAAGGAAGGAGGGAGGGAGGGAGGGAGGGAGGGAGGGAGGGAGGAAGGAAGGAAGGAAGGAAGGAAGGAAGGAAGGAAGGAGGGAAGGAGGGAGGGAGGGAGGGAGGGAGGGAGGAAGGAAGGAAGGAAGGAAGGAAGGAAGGAAGGAAGGAAGGAAGGAAGGAAGGAAGAAAGAAGGGAGTTAGGAAAAGATCTTGGCTGTCTGCCGGAATAGGCTGTAAACCCCAGTACCAAGCATGGTGCCTAGCTCGAGCAGACACTTAATAAACGTCTGTGGGTGGGCTCAGCGACAAGGAGCAGGAGCCTGGCGGCCGGCCGGGGGCTGAGGTAAACAGTTTGGGTTTTCACACAGTGAGAAGTCTCACGGCCAGCAGCTGCTCCGGCTGCTTCCTCGTCCTGTTCCCCCCAGCACCTGGGCGCCTGCCAGCCTTGCACTCTGAACTTGGCTCTGGTCGGCTTTTTCTCCACGTGACTGCGCCTCATAGTCACGAGCCAGCTGCCACTGTTCCGCATAACGTGTTCACATTCAAGGCGGGAAGAAACAGGAGGGACGGTGGCAAGGGGCTCTCCTCTGGCGATTGTCCCCAGATGCCACCAGTAGCTTATGTCTCACGGCCGAAACATGGCTCCCGTGGCCACCCACCTGCTTCAAGCAAGGCCGGGAAAGATGATGTCTGGATTTCCAGCCTCTGTGGTTGGAAATGGCAAAGCAGGGGGTCAGAACGGTCTGGGTAGCCAACGGAAAGGTTCACCAAAATGAAGACTCTGTGCTCAATAAACATTTGCTGATAGAATGTCCATATTTTTATGATCTGGTTCTTTATTGATTAAAAAAAATTTTTTTATTACAGTTCATCTTCATTATTATTTTATATTTGTTGCAGGTGTGGACAGCATAGTGGTTTGATTGATTCTGAATAACAATATAAAAAGCCCTCATCATTGTTGTGACTAACCAATATTGAGTGCATCTTCTGTCTGGGCCGGGCTCTGTGCCAAGCCAAGTAATGAAGTTTCTCATCACTCTTCGCAACGCCAGGGACACAGGTGTTATCAGTTTCTGTTCTGCATGTGAGGAAACTGAATCTCAGAGTAGTGAAGCAACTTGTCCAACTTGTTCACCAACCAGCTAGTCAATGAGGAGACAGGGGCTTGAACTCCAGCCTCTGGTCCCAGAGATCATGTTCCTATCCTACAACTTTAGGCCTCGAGGGGAAGAGAGGGCTCACCAGACCCGAGCCCTGCAATTTCACAGTACAGAGGCTGGGAGGTGAGGGGTCAGGAGGGACTTGCTCGAAGTCACACAGCAAGCCCACATCAGAGCCGGGCCCAGGGCTCCGGACTCCCGGGCCATGGTCCTTCCTGTCACACTGGTCTGCCTCTATTTAGAACCTCCCACGAGTTCGCTGACCTTTACAATGACACGTGGCCACACTCGGAGTCCTGTGGACCCTTCAGTTTAAGAAGATGGATTTGACTGAGGGTTTGGCAAATGAGACCACATCGTTGCCTTTCCTGGAGTCAAAACTCGATGATGAGTTGGTTCAAACTCTCCTGCCCATCCCAGTGGGAACTCGTCTGCACAACGCTTGTCAGTTCTTCAGTAACAAGAGGAAGGACAGAAGGTAGTGGGCAGAGAACTCGTCTGCACAATACTCGTCAGTTCTTCAGTAGTAAGAGGAAGGAAAGAAGGTAGTGGTCAGAGAACTCGTCTGCACAATACTCGTCAGTTCTTCAGTAACAAGAGGAAGGACAGAAGGTAGTGGTCAGAGAACTCGTCTGCACAATACTCGTCAGTTCTTCAGTAACAAGAGGAAGGACAGAAGGTAGTGGTCAGAGAACTCGTCTGCACAATACTCGTCAGTTCTTCAGTAACAAGAGGAAGGACAGAAGGTAGTGGTCAGAGAGCCTCAGCCGGGACTCGCCTGGATTGCCTCCAGCTCCAGGCTCCGGACCCAGAAATGCCTCCTGCGTGGTGTTGAACGGGCGACGCGGCCTTGGGAAGCCTGTGGAGCGCGTGGACCGTGTGTGGTTCTAAGCGCACTCTCCCGCGGACTGCCCGTGGGGTCCACTGACCAGCCCGTGGCGGGTGTGGAGTGGCGCTGACATGCAGAAAGTCCCTGCAGCCAGTGGGCTCTCAGTGCCAGCTCCCTTTCCCGGCCCCCTGCTCCTTCCCCCAGACTCGGGGCTGAAATGCAGCCAGCACTCCGGTTGGACAAGCAGCACCTACCTGGCCTACACCACGTCCTATATCACAAGCCCTGGGGTCCCTTGTCAACAGAACTCAAATCTTTCAGGGAAAAGGGGTAATTGAAAAGTCATTTTGGGCCCTGGCTGGTTGGCTCAGTGGTAGAACCTGGACCCCGCATGTGGAAATTTCGGGTTCCATTCCCAGTCAGGGCACACAGAAGAAGCAACCATTTGCTTCTCAACCTCTCCCCTTCCCCTTCTCTCTTCCTTTCTCTCTCTCTTCTCCTCCCACAGCCATGGCTTGTTTGGTTGAGCAAGTTGGCCCCGGGCACTCAGGATGGCTCCTGTGGCTTCCGCCTCAGGCCCCAGATGAGCAGAGAGTATCACTCCCATAGTGGGCTTGCGGGTGGGTCCCAGTAGGGGCACATGCAGGAGTCTGTCTCTCTGCCTTCCTGATTCTCACTTTTAAAAGAAAAGAGAAGTCATTTTGGTGTGGCATTTTAAACCCTAGAGAGGACAGGTTGCAAGCACAGGCTCTTGAATCACACAGGGGTTTGAATTTGGTCACTTCCTGACTGTGTGCCGTTGTGTAACCTTCTTGCATCTCAGTTTCCCTCGTAATGCAATGGCGTTAATGACAGCGCCCACTGTGGGGTCAGGTGCAGGGACGTGTGCAGAGCTGAGGTCAGTGTGTCACGTGGCCAGGACATCGTACAGGTCCTTCAAGCTCTTCCACTGCATGTCATCGGGGTTTTCGCGTGGGTTTGACGACACATTTCCTTTGCTTCTTTTAAGGTAAGGACAATTGGGCAAAGGACTGTGACAGGAGGGTGAGGTGGCACAGCAGGCGGTAGCAGAGAACCCAGGACTGCAGGGCAGGAGACCTGGGTTCCAGTCTGGGCTCTGCCGCCAGGACCCGTGTAGCCTTCTTTCTCTGGCTTCAGTTTCCTACTTGTAAAATCAGGGGTGCGTGGGGTGGAACAGGTGCCCGGTCAGGTCATTCCTGACCTTGGACATCCTTGGTAATCACAGCCACCCCAATGTCTTCTTGAAAGCCCAAGTCACCAAGACTGGCAACAGCTTAGTAAAGGTTCAGAATCCTGTCATTTTGGGTTATTGGATGAAGAACTCTTCCGAGACCCCCTCCCAGACCAAGAAGAGCCATTAGGAGGGAATAGCAGCCTCTCCTTGGGCAGACTTGACAAGTCCCTGGTCCCATCCTCTGCCTCCCACCTTCCCCCCTCCCCTGGCCCGCCTCGGATGCCAGGTGACCTCTGTCTTCCACCTTTCCGCCCAGAAGCTACTGTAAATATGCTCCGAGGTCGTCCTCTGCACTCTGCACTGCATTCCACAAACTCTGCGCTCCTGGCTGTCCCTGCTTTACCCGTCCCCAGAGGGTCTCAGCCCCACCTCTCCGCCCTGCCCAGTCTCAACTCCACGATCAGTTATTGTAACTTCTTTCTTTTCTTTTCTCTCCTTTTCTTTTCTCTTCTTTTCTTTTCCTTTTCTTTTCTTTTAGCAAGAGAGAGAGGGGTAGGGGACAGACAGGGACAGACAGACAGGAAGGGAGAGAAATGAGGAGCATCAACTCATAGTTGCGGCACCTTAGTTGTTCACTGATTGCTTCTCGTACGTGCCTTGACATTCGGATTTTAATGGGGGTTGCATTCAATTTGTATATTGCTTTGGGTAATATGGCCATTTCAACTGTGTTCATTCTTTCGATCCGTAAACATGAAATATGTTTTGTCTTTGTAAGAAGAACGACAGGAAGGGAGAGAGCGGCTGTGTCAGGTGAAGCAGGCCTGAGCGCCCAGGTTGAGAAATACCCGGGAGTATGTTGTTTCATCAACACCCAGGCAGCCGGCCAAGGGCACACGGCTCTGACTGTGCAATCGTAAGCAGCCCTGAGCTGTGGGGAAGGTGCTGAGCTTCTCAAGGGCGAAGGAACTTCCTGTCACCCCTGAAATACCAAGGAGATAGCCATGAATTCAAGAGGCTTGAAATAATATTATCATTTTAAAGTGATCATTTATTAATATCATCTATTGAAGGCCATTTGATTGAGAGATAATGTGGAGAGGAGTTAAGACTGTGGGTTTAGCCTGACCAGGCGGTAGCGCAGTGGATAGAGCAGTGGCCTGGGACGCAGAGGACCCAGGTTCGAAACCCTGAGGTCGCCAGCTTGAGCGCAGGCTCATTCAGCTTAAGCATGGGTTCACCAGCTTGAGTGTGGGATCATAGACATGACCCCATGGTCACTGCCTTAAAGCCCAAGGTCACTGCCTTGAGCAAGGGGTCACTGGCTCTACTGGAGGCCCCCTTGCCCCCGGTCAAGGCACATATGAGAAAGCAATTCATGAACAACTAAGGAGCCACAACGAAGAATTGATGCTTCTCATCTCTCTCCCTTCCTGTTTGTCTGTCTGTCTCTCTCTCTAAAAAAAAAAAAAAGGAACATGGGTTTAAACCTCAGCTCTGCTTTTTATTACTTCTTTAACTTCATCTGTGCAGCAAGAATAGTAACAGCACCTACCCCTCCTATTTCTAAGAAGTAAATGTGCTAATTCGTGTAGAAACTGGACTGTGTAAGGACTCAAAAAATGTTGGCTAGATATTCTAACCTCTGTAATCTCTGTTGGCAAAAGCAGGCTTCGAAGCCCCCGTGCCCTGAGCGTGTGTGTGGAAACCCAGCGGAGAGGAAAGTAGAGACACGGGTGCTTCCCTGCTAACTGCATTTCTACAGCTGCCGGGAGGCAGTGTGGCCCCGGGGGTGGGGCTGTGCTGGGAGTCGGCAGCCCTGGGTTTCCATTCCTCCTCAGCCTAGGAGGCCAAAGCCAAGTGTGGCCAAAGGTAGGGCAGCAAGTCTCTGAGCCTCAGCTTGCCCCCCTGTAAAGTGGGGGTGGTTCCACCAAGCTCACACAAGATTTTTTTTGTTTTGTTTTGTTTTGTTTTTCTGAAGTGAGAAGCGGGGAGGCAGAGAGGCAGACTCCCACATGCACCCGACCGAGATCCACCCGGCATGCCCACCAGGGGGCGATGCTCTGCCCATTTGGGGCGTTGCTTCCCTGCAACCAGAGCCATTCTAGTGCCTGAGGTGGAGGCCATGGAGCCATCCTCAGCATCTGGGCCAACTTTGCTCCAGTGGAGCCTTGGCTGCAGGAGGGGAAGAGAGAGACAGAGAGGGGAAGGAGAGGGGGAGGGGTGGAGAAGCAGATGGGCATTTCTCCTGTGTGCCCTTGACCGAGAATCAAACCCGGGACTTCCACACTCCTGGCTGACGCTCTACCGCTGAGCCAGCCGGCCAGGGCCACACAAGGTGGTTTTGAGGACCAAATGAGGGAATGTTCCAAGAAAGGTAAATGATAACTCCCTGGAAAACTGTGTGACCTCACCAGTTTGAGTGTCTGCCTACCGGGGTTTGAAATTCGGCCTGCCCCCTCCTCCGGAGGTACCCAGAGGACGGGGGACATTTATCAGATAACCAGAGTCTATGGGAGAAAGTGCAGAAGGTGGGCGGGGCATGGGTCACAGAAGGAAAAAGCATATTTACAGTCATGTCTGTGAGCAAGTTTTGGGAAAATGGAAGGAACGGTACCGAGTGTGGTGAGCAGTTATCCAAAAGATGTTTCTGCTCATGCAGCCTGACCTGAGGTCAGGGCTGTCAAAATGGTGTGTTAGCTGCCTAGGTTTAAAGCCTCGACAGCCGCCAAAGAGAGGAGGGGTGGCCAGATAGATGCGCCAAGGAGCAGAAACAGGAAAAGCTCTTTGTGAGCCGACATGGAAAAGCTGACTGGAGCAGGCCACGCAATCAGTATACACAAGTCTACAGCTGTCCTATGCACCAACAATAAAACTTCAGAAGACAAACTGAAAAAAACAATTCCTTTTATAATTGCAACCACAACAAAAATACCCAGGAATAAACTTAACAAAGGTTGCAGAGGACCTACATTCTGAAAACTACAAAGCATGATTGAAAGAAATTGAAAAAGACGCAATGAAATGAAAACATATTCCACCTTCATGGAGCAGAAGAATCAACAGAGTTAAAACGGCCATATTGCCCAAAGCAATTCACAAATTTAATGCCATCCCCACTAAAATCCCAGTGTCATTTTTTAAAGAAATAGAACAAAAAGTCACCAGGTTGTATGGAACCCTGAAGAAGCCGGAGTAGCCAAAGCAATCCTGAGGAAAAAGAATGAAGCCGGAGATATCACACTCCCTGATTTCAAATTATACTGCAGAGCCACGACAATCTAAACAGCACGGTACTGGCAGAAAAACAGACCAATGGAACAGAATCGAGAGCCCAGGACTACCACTGCGTATCTGCTTGAAGCTTTTTATTTGAGACGTGCAAATCCACCTTTTCCTTCCACGCGCGGTGCCCCAGGCACCCAGCCGTGGGAGTCCCAGCCCTTCGATATCACGCCAACGAAGAGTAAGGGGCAGGACCTGGTGTCCTGAGTCAAATGAAATAAAATTCTCCCCTCGTGCTTCTTCCAGGAGGAAACCCCCTGCGGACCAGCTGCTGCGCCCTCCGGGGCACCAGACCCAGCCCTACAGACCCCATCTTGTCACCTGGGCTGCCTCCCACCTGTTGAAAACAGCAATTTTCTTTCTTTTTTTTTTTAATAAATTTTTATTAATGTTAATGGGATGACATTAATAAATCAGGGTGCATATATTCAAAGAAAACATGTCTAGGTTATCTTGTCATTAAATTATGTTGCATACCCCTCGCCCAGAGTCAGATTGTCCTCCGTCACCCTCTATCTAGTTTTCTCTGTGCCCCTCCCCCTCCCCCTAACTCTCTCCCTCCCTCCCTCCTATGTCCTCCCTCCCCCCACCCCTGGTAACCACCACACTCTTGTCCATGTCTCTTAGTCTCGTTTTTATGTTCCACCAATGTATGGAATCATGTAGTTCTTGTTTTTTTCTGATTTACTTATTTCACTCCGTATAATGTTATCAAGATCCCACCATTTTGCTGTAAATGATCTGATGTCATCATTTCTTATGGCTGAGTAGTATTCCATAGTGTATAAGTGCCACATCTTCTTTATCCAGTCTTCTATTGAAGGGCTTTTTGGTTGTTTCCATGTCTTGGCCACTGTGAACAGTGCTGCAATGAACATGGGGCTACATGTGTCTTTACGTATCAATGTTTCTGAGGTTTTGGGGTATATACTCAGTAGAGGATTGCTGGGTCATAAGGTAGTTCTATTTGCAGTTTTTTGAGGAACCACCATACTTTCCTCCATAATGGTTGTACTACTTTACAGTCCCACCAACAGTGGATGAGAGTTCCCTTTTCTCTGCAGCCTCTCCAACATTTGCTATTACCCGTCTTGTTGATAATAGCTAATCTAACAGGGGTGAGGTGGTATCTCATTGTAGTTTTGATTTGCATTTCTCTAATAACTAATGAAGCTGAGCATCTTTTCATATATCTGTTGGCCATTTGTATTTCTTCCTGGGAGAAGTGTCTGTTCATGTCCTCTTCCCATTTTTTTTTTTTTTTTTTCCCATTTTTCTGAAGCTGGAAACAGGGAGAGACAGTCAGACAGACTCCCGCATGCGCCCGACCGGGATCCACCCGGTACGCCCACCAGGGGCGACGCTCTGCCCACCAGGGGGCGATGCTCTGCCCATCCTGGGCGTCGCCATATTGCGACCAGAGCCACTCTAGCGCCTGGGGCAGAGGCCAAGGAGCCATCCCCAGCGCCCGGGCCATCTTTGCTCCAATGGAGCCTCGGCTGCGGGAGGGGAAGAGAGAGACAGAGAGGAAAGTGCGGCGGAGGGGTGGAGAAGCAAATGGGCGCTTCTCCTGTGTGCCCTGGCCGGGAATCGAACCCGGGTCCTCCGCACGCTAGGCCGACGCTCTACCGCTGAGCCAACCTGCCAGGGCTTTCCCATTTTTTATTGGATTGTTTGTTTGTTTGTTGTTGAGTTTTATGAGTTCTTTGTAAATTTTGGATATTAGGCCCTTATCTGAGCTGTTGTTTGAAAATATCATTTCCCATTTAGTTGGCTGTCTGTTTATTTTGATATCAGTTTCTCTTGCTGAGCAAAAACTTTTTATTCTGATGTAGTCCCATTCATTTATCTTTGCCTTCACTTCTCTTGCCATTGGAGTCAAGTTCATAAAATGTTCTTTAAAACCCAGGTCCATGAGTTTAGTACCTATGTCTTCTTCTATGTACTTTATTGTTTCAGGTCTTATATTTAGGTCTTTGATCCATTTTGAATTAATTTTAGTACACGGGGACAGGCTGTAGTCGAGTTTCATTCTTTTGCATGTGGCTTTCCAGTTTTCCCAACACCATTTGTTGAAGAGGCTTTCTTTTCTCCATTGTGTGTTGTTGGCCCCTTTATCAAAGACTATTTGACCATATATATGTGGTTTTATTTCTGGGCTTTCTATTCTGTTCCATTGGTCTGAGCGTCTATTTTTCTGCCAATACCATGCTGTTTTGATTATCGTGGCTCTATAATACTGTTTAAAGTCAGGTATTGTAATGCCCCCAGCTTCATTCTTTTTCCTTAGGATTGCTTTGGCTATTCAGGGTTTTTTATAGTTCCATATAAATCTGATGATTTTTTGTTCCATTTCTTTAAAAAATGTCATAGGAATTTTGATGGGAATTGCATTAAATTTATATATTGCTTTGGGTAATATGGCCATTTTAATTATATTTATTCTTCCTATCCAAGAACAAGGAATATTTTTCCATCTCATTGTGTCTTTTTCTATTTCTCTTAATAATGCCTTGTAGTTTTCGTTATATAGGTCCTTTACATTCTTTGTTATGTTTATTCCTAGGTATTTTATTTTTTTTGTTGCAATCGTGAAGGGAATTGTTTTTTTGAGTTCGTTTTCTAATATTTCATTGTTGGCATATAGAAAGGCTATGGACTTTTGTATGTTAATTTTGTATCCTGCGACCTTACTGTATTGGTTTATTGGAAAACAGCAATTTTCAAACATGAGTGTGCATCTGGGTTACTGGTGCACATCAGATTCCTGGGCCCACCCCAGGGCCTCGCTCTGCCCACGCAGGCCTCCGGGGTGGAGCTCCAGTCACGTGTCCACGGCTCAGCCCCGTGCCCTTTACCCTCCACGCCCCGCCCCCTCCCCAGCTGCTCGCCAGTCCTCGGGCGCACCCCAGTCTTTCTGCCCTTCCCCCAGCTCCTGAGTTCCGGGACCTCTCCTTCACGAGGGAGATTTGCCCACTTGTTTGAATGATGCCTGTCTAGACAGATGCACCTCGGAGAGCTGCTCCCCCGGGAACACCCTCCAGGTCGGGCTTCCTTCCTCTTCCTCCGAGTGAGCTCAGACCCCAATCTCATCTGTCACAGCGTCACCGTGGCGTCCTTAAATTAAAAGGGTCCTTACTCACAAGGAATGCGATGCCTTGCAAGTGCGTGAATGTGAGGTGCTTTGTAGACACCTGAGGGGTCTTACCGCCCCGATTTATAAAGACCTGAGGTTCGCCCTGGCGGTACAGTTACAGGTGCCGGGCTGGGACCTGTGCTGGTGGTTCTGGTTGGTTTCGTGACTGTGTCTCGTGCCCCACCCCCTTCTGGGAGACCATACTCTCCCTGAGGGTGGCAGTCAGTTCCTTTTCCCTCCTTCAGGGCCAGGCAAACCCAGATCCTCAGAAACACTAACATTGAGATGGGGATGGTCACAGAAGGAGGTGCCAGGGTAGGGAGCATCCCCGAGGGGTCCGTGTGGGGGTGGGGTGCAGCGCAAGGGCCATCAGGGTGGTTCTGGGTTGGAGCAGAGGGGAGGGGGTGCTGAACATCCTTGGTCTGGGAGAAAAGATGGTATGGTGAAACCGGTAAGGCAGATGCGGCCCCGGCGTCCTGGCTTGGGGAACTCAGGGGATTAAGCAAATATGCCGGAAATAGACAGTTTCAGGGCCAGAGGGGAGCAAAACTTTCTCCTGCTTTCACCTCAGCATCTCAGGAGGTTCCTGTGCGAGCGACCTGCCTACAGACAGACTCCCGCAGGGACAGACACACGTCACCATCTAGATACAAAGCTATTCACTGCAGAATCAACTGTAAATGACTGGAACCAACTCAACGTCTGTGAATAAGGAACCGGTTACATCAGCCAGATTCTCACAGGATGGCAAGGACAGTAAGAAGCTAGGGAAATAATTCTCTGACAAGCGGAATAAGGGAAACTGAGACAAAATCATTAAACAAGGCCAAACAGTTACAGCCAGCTAGTGAATCACACGGTTTTCTCTTCCCTAAGCAAGGACTCACTCTTTGAAGCAAGTGGTTTGTACATTCCGGACCGTCCTGGTCAGACTGGCCTCGGTCCCAGTCCCTCTCCGATGATGTTCTTTAAAATGAAACTAACCCTGACCCGTCTCTATCCACCTGTTGATTCCTGCTGGCTGAAGAGAGAACGGCCAAGGAGCTCGGTTGGCCGGAGTCTCCTCGCGATACCCTACGATGCTGGGTGGGATCCCCGCTCAGGGCACACACAAAAATCAATCAGTGAATGCATAAATAAGTGGAACAACAAATTGATATTTCCCTCTCTTTTCTTTTCTCTCTTTAAATGCAATCAATAAACTTTAAGTTAAAATTTAAAAAGCCTCAAGACACAGGACCTAGCAGAGCCCTCTCTCTAGAGCTCGTCCATGCCTTCCTCCTGTTAGACGGGTGTCTCTGCTTTTTCCTTCCCTCATCTCTAAGAGTTCTCACGAGACTCTGAACCAGGGGCGCAACGGGCAGCAGCAGCAGCAGCTTGTCCCGGCAAACCTGTCCGCAAGGCCCCCTTCTTCTCTGACTTTCCAGTGAGCCAGCAGCAACCCCACCTTGGCTCGCTTCTGTCACTGTGACTTTTACTTCTCTGGAAAACAGTTTGGCATGGCCTACTGAGGTTAGCAATGGGCATTCCCTAGGACCCTGGAAACCCGCTAGGAAAGTCCTTATCCCCGCCCCAGCCCCTGCCCCTGCCCCTCCGCCCACCCACCGACACAGTAGCACCAAGAGAAACAATGAAGTGCATTCATGACTTCTGGTCAAGATGGCAGAATAGGTAAATCCTGTGCTTACCTCCTACCACCAGCGCCTCGAAATCACAACTGAGTTAATTCTAGAACAACCTTGAGAACCACCTGGAGATCAGCTGAACAGAGCTCCTGTCACTGAGGATAAGAAGCTCCTGTAGCTGGGACCTGCAGGAGGGGTAGGGACAGGAAATGGGCGGGTCCTGGAACCACGTGTGGTGAGGAATAATCAGGAGGGAGAATGCAGGGTCCCCACCGAGGGGCGAGGGGTCCCAGCCCCACACCAGGACCCCCAGCCTCAAGCACCGGTGCCGGGAAGAGGAGAACTCACAGTATCTGGCTGTGAAAGTCAGCAAGGACTGTCCGGCTGAGACGGAGGGCTGTCATAGACCCTTGAAGGTGTCCTCTCGAAGGGCCTGGGCAGAGACTCCCTGGCTCACAAACACTTGCCTGAGCTCCAGCAAAAGGACAGTAGTGCAAAAAGCACCAGGGACAGAGGGGGAGGAACGGAATGTTTGGCTCAGAGCAAAAGCTGGAAGGGACAGACAGAAGCCATTGTTCCTTAAGCCCTCCCACGCTCTTATGCCCTCTCCCTGGGGGTTTCCTGAGGACCTCTTCCCCACCGCACCAGCACCCCAGCCTGAACCATTTCCGGCGACTGTTCCTCCTCGCCAGCAGCCCGCTTTGACCCTTGCCGTGGACTGCCCTACAATCTCTCAAAGGTCCGTGAACCCCAACCAGCAGCAGCTGGGCTCAGGGTGCCCTGCACGTCTTGCTGAGCGCCCCCGGCCCTAGTGGCCACTGGCCTCGGGGGACAGCGTAGCTTCTCTCCAGGCACCCCCAAGTCCAGCACAGCTGGTGCCAACTGCCGTTCACGCTGTAGCTCCTACCGGCTGGCCCCAGGCTGGGCACCGCAGTGGTTGACCTGGGTCTTCACTAGTGCCCCTCCTAGGAGGCCCCAGAACCAACACACCCATGACAGCTTCAGACCAAACCAGAGCGCCACCCAGCCACCTCCACAAGGGACACATCCCAAAGGACACATCCCCGGGTGGCGGGCACCAGAGCCTCACTGCAGTGAACCCCATCCCATGGGCTCGGTCCCCGTTACAGCAGCTTGCTCACAATAGTCGCGGCCCGTTCCCACAGCCAGTTGGCCAGAAGGGCAGTTCCCCCACGGACATGCTAACAGCACCCAAGGCTCAACTGCAACAGAAGGGTATGTACAACCCACACAAGGGACCTCTCTGGAGTGCCTGGCAGAGGTCACAGGGAGCTGGCACCACTGGGCTCCACAGGAGCTTCCCGGACAACAGAAAAGCTAAAGGAGTTCATCACCACTGGACCAGTATTACATGAAATGTTAAAGGGACTTCTTTAAGAAAAAGAGGGGGGAACAAAGATAAAAAATATATGAATAATAAAATGGCAATCACTATCAATAATCACTTTCAACTTAAATAAATTAAATGCTGTAATCAAAACACATAGGGTGCCTGACCAGGTGGTGGTGCAGTGGATAGGACGTCAGACTGGGATGCAGAGGACCCAGGTTTGAAACCCCGAGGTCACTGGTTTGAATGGGGGCTCAGCCGCCTTGATCGCAGGCTCGCCAGTTTGAGCACGGGCTTGCTAGCTTGAGCATGGGATCACAGACATGACCCCATGGTTGCTGGCTGGAAGCCCAAGGTCACTGGCTTGAGCCCAAGGTCACTGGCTTGAGCAAGGGGTCACTCGCTCTGCTGTAGCCCCCTGATCAAGGCACATATTGGAAAGCAATCAATGAACAATGAAGGAGCCGCAATGAAGAATTGATGCTTCTCATCCCTTCCTGCCTGTCTGTCCCTATCTGTCCCTCTCTCTGTTTCTCTCTCTCTGTCTCTGTCACACAAAAAAAGACATAGGGTATCTGAATGGATAAGAAAGCAAGACACACACACACACACACACACACACACATATATGCTGTCTACAAGAGACTCATTTCAGACCAAAAGATACACACAGACTGAAAGTAAAGGAATGGAAAAATGATATCTCATGAAAATAGAAACAAAACAAAAGCTGGGGTAGTAATATTTATGTCAGACAAAATAGACTTTAAAACAAAGAAGCTGTAAGAAGAGACAAAGAAGGACATTTCATATACAATAGTCAAGATATAGGAGCAATCTAAGTGTCCATCAATAGGCGATTGGAAAAAGAAGATGGTACATACACACAACGGAATATAATTTGGCATAAAGAAGAATGAAATCTTACCAGATGGACCTGGAGGGTATTATGCCAAGTGAAATGTCAGAAAAAGAAAGATAAGTACCATATGATTTCACTTATATGTGGTTTCAAAAAAACAAAACAAAAATAAATGAACAATCAAAATAGAAACAGAGTCATAGACACCGAGAGCAGACTGGTGGTTGCCAGATGGGAGGGAGCTCAGGGGGCTGGGTGACAACGGCTGGTGAAGGGATTAAGAAATACAAATTGGCAGTTACAAAGTAGTCACAGGGATGTAAAGTACAGCATAGGGAATAGAGTCAGTAGTAATATTGTAATAGCTAGGTATGGTGCCAGGTGAGTACTAGACTAATTGGGGTGATTACTTTGTAAGTTGTATAAATGTCTAACCGGTATCCTGTACACCTGAAACTAATATAAGATTGAATATCAACTGTAATTGAAAAAAAAAAAAAGAAGAACATTCACACCAGCACTCTTTCTAGAAGCAAAAAAATTGGAAGCAACCCAAATGTCCTTAAATAGTACAACAAAAAATGAATTGTGTTATTTTAATGCCAAGGAATCCCATACCAGAGTAAAAATGAACCAACCTCAGCCAGGTGTACCAGCATGACTGAATCTCAGGAACCATGATCGTAGACTTCATGCAATCCACACTCCTTTCTCTTCAAAATCCAAAAAGGCAAGACAGCATGCAGTATTTATCAGGTGGTCATATAAATATGTGGCAGAACTGTAAAGAAAAAAAAGAGCATGCATGATAAAGTATAACGTTCAGGACCCTGGCTGGTTGGCTCAGTGGTAGAGCGTCGGCCCAGCGTGTGGATGTCACAGGTTCGATTCCTGGCCAGGGCACACAGGAGAAGTGCCCATCTGCTTCTCCATCCTTCCCCCTCTCCTTCCTCTCTGTCTCTCTCTTCCCCTCCTGCAGCCAAGGCTCCACTGGAGCAAAGTTGGCCCAGGCACTGAGGATGGCTCCATGGCCTCTGCCTCAGGTGCTAGAATGGCTCTGGTTGCAACAGAGCAATGCCCCAGATGGGCAGAGCATCCCCCCCTGGTGGGCATGCTGGGTGGATCCCCGTCAGGCACATGCGGGAGTCTCTCTGCCTCCCTGCTTCTCACTTCAGAAAAATACGCACACAAAAAGAAAAAGCATGATGTTCAGGATGGTGTTCAGGGGAAGAAGTGGTGGGCAGTGAGGTTGAGGTGGGGGTGGGGGAGGGCCACGGAGAGGATTCTAAAAGCTCTGTTCCTCCTCGAGGACGGGTGGCTTATTGTGTTGTGATTTTTAAAAATATTATATAAAATATATATATTATACAGTGACTATTTTTGAATCTACTCAATATTTAATAAAAACAACTTTTTGAACTATTTAAAATAGACCCATGTGAACAGTCTGCTGTCACTCGTATAGAAGGGGGGCCTATGCACACCCATGCGTACATGCCTGCACTGGGTTTTCCTGGTTCCCAAGTTCCATTTAAGAACTCATACGAAAGACACCAGATGAACGAGTTACAATCCTCATCTTCCTCCTCTTCTTCATCCTAGTTTGTCTGGAAGGAACGCAATTCCTAACTGCTGTTAGCAACTACATGCACCAATCATTTAGCTTATTCTTCTTCAGATAATTTTTGGTGAGATATTTCAAGTACCTTTTGGAAAAAGACCTCTCAGACATTAACGATGATCTTTCTTTCTTTCTTTCTTTCTTTCTTTCTTTCTTTCTTTCTTTCTTTTTTTTCTTTCTTTCTCTTTCTTTCTCTCTCTCTCTTTCTCTCTCCCTCTCTCTCTTTCTCTCTCTTTCTTTCTTTCTTTCTTTCTTTCTCTCTCTTTCTCCCCTTCTTCCTTCCTTCCTTCCTTCCTTCCTTCCTTCCTTCCTTCCTTCCTTCCTTCCCTCCTTTCCAAGTCAGAGGAGGGGAGATAGAGAGACAGACTCCCGCATGCACTCCAACCAGGACCCACTGAGCAACCCTTGTCTGGGGCTGATGCTCTGCCCATTTGGGACCATGCTCACAACTGCACTGTTTTTAGCACCTGAGGTGGAGGCTCCACAGAGCCATCCTCAGTTCCTGGGGCCAATGTGCTCCAAGCAATTGAGCCATGGCTGTGGGAGAGAAAGAGAGGGACGAAGAGAGAGAAGGGGGAGGAGGAGAGGTAGAGGAACAGATAGTCAATTCTCCTGTGTGCCCTGATGGGAATCGAACCCAGGACATCCACATGCTGGGCCGATGCTCTACCACTCGGCCAACCGGCCAGGGCAGGCTTTTGCTCCTTTCCATGGTCGCAGCCCCTCCACTGAGAGTCCAGCTCTTCCGTTCACTTTGTTTCCTGCAGAAACTGCTCGGAATCGGCAGCATCCGTGACTCCGTCTTGTACAGGGTGGTGCCGTCAGGGGGTGACTTCAGAACCAGCTCCGTCCTGGTCCCCTCTCTGCCACAAGCTTTCTCAGGGCCCCATGGTGGCAACAGAGGCAGGAAGGACGCCTGCGCTGGTGACAAAGTGTCTCTGGGAAGTTGCCAAGGCAACTGGGAAAACTGGGAGGAAGACTGGGAGTTCGGGGACAGGGAGGGAGACGTAGCTAGATTTCTAAAAATTGGAAACTCAAATAATAAAATTTGAAAGAGAGAGAGAGAGAGAGAGAGAGAGAGAGAGAGAGAGAGAGACGGAAGGGAAAGGAAAAAGAGAGGGAGGGAGGGAGTGACAGGTGAGGTCGGGAGGGCTGGCTGGGCTCCGGCCGCCAGACCGAGCTGTGCCCAGAGCCACGTGGAGCCAGAAGCCGCGGCCAGCCCAGCCCAGGAAAGCCCGAGTCTCCCTGTCTCACCGGGCCCAGCCCCAGCCCCTGCTCTCCCCCTTGAGCACAGGGCGGCTTCAGCGGCTGCCTGCGTGACCTCTGGCCCTGCGACCTTTTGTTCCAGCTCTGTTTCCCCACGAGGCTCCCTCGGGGTCTCCCCGCCCGACCCTGCCTTCTTATCTCAGACCTCCACCCCGCGGGGATCTGAGCAATTCCTCTGAAGTCACTTCAGAGTCCTCTGAGCCTTCGTCCTTGGTGACTCTGAGATGTGTCACCAAGGGCGGCCGACAGCTAATGGGCCCTTTTGTGCCTTCTTTAACCCTCCTTGCCAGGACTCGGGGCCCATTTGCTGCTCTGCCTGCTCAAAACCTGCCGGCATGTTCTTTAGGGGCACTGGAATACCCATCCCTCAGAGGACAGCAGGGTCACAGGCGCGTCCCTGAGGGCCAAGGCCTTGACAGGTCAAGGCAGGAAGCGCCAATGGGGTTCCAGGCATCAGCCAGCGGGCAGGGAAGGAAGGACTGCGACCCAATGTGCAGGGGGTGCCCTCACCCCGCCTGGGTTGAGGACGCCGGAGGAGAAAGTGGCAGCAGCTTGGGCTGTAGGACAGAGTGGTCCCCTGAGGCTGGGCTCAGACCCCCGAGCCCAATGACCAGAGACAAGGAGGAGGGGGCCAAGAGGGTTGTGTCACTCTGAACTAAGAACCGCCTTATTCCCCAAAGAGCCAACGCAGGGACCAGATGGCACTATAATACGGAGGCAGGTGCCAAGGGGACAGGGCTCCCCAGTGGAGAAACACCTCTGTGGCTCATAACTTCCCTCAAGAGCGAGTAGCCTTATAAAGGCAGAGAGAAGCCTCGCTGTACGACGCAGTTCAGCAGAAGCCGTCCAACAAGCAGTTCCGGAGCAAAGGCCACAGGCCGACAATACTGAGTGTTGGCGAGAACGTGGAGCAGCCAGACTCTCCCTCCTGGGGGTGGGGGTGTAAACCGTGCAGCCAGTGGAAACCTGTTCAGCAGAGTCTGCTGTCACCGAACTCACACCTTGTCCCAGGACCTAGCAGTTCTGCCCCTGGGAACGTACTGAAGAGATAGAAGCAAGTGCCCGCCAAATGACACGTACCAGAATGTCCACAGCGGTGCTATTCCCAAGAACCCTGAACCAGATCGGTTCAGCCAGCTCCAGGGTGTTTACACAGCGTAATACTGCTCAGCAATAACAGAAGACAAACTGTAGAGACATCATGTTGAATGAAAGACGCAGATACCAACCAGCACGCACTGGGCGCTTCCATTTGCGTGAGGGTCAGGAATGGGCCACGCCTCTCCCTGGCTATAGAAGGCCTGACGGTGGCTTCCCTGGAAGGGGGCGTGGTGACAGGGAAGAAACCACGAGGAACCCCCTAGGAAGGCACCGGAAGTGGTCTGTATTTTTGATCCGAGTGACTGGGATGGATCCACATGTAAAAATTCAGAGAGGTTTGGCCCTGGCCGGTTGGCTCAGCGGTAGAGCGTCGGCCTGGCGTGCGGGGGACCTGGGTTCGATTCCCGGCCAGGGCACATAGGAGAAGCACCCATTTGCTTCTCCACCCCCTCCCTTCCTCTCTGTCTCTCTCTTCCCCTCCCGCAGCCTAGGCTCCATCGGAGCAAAGATGGCCCGGGCGCTGGGGATGGCTCCTTGGCCTCTGCCCCAGGTGCTAGAGTGGCTCTGGTCGCGGCAGAGCGACACCCCGGAGGGGCAGAGCATCACCCCTGGTGAGCAGAGCGTCGCCCCTGGTGGGCATGCCGGGTGGATCCCGGTTGGGCGCATGCGGGAGTCTGTCTGACTGTCTCTCCCCGTTTCCAGCTTTAGAAAAATACCAAAAAAAAAAAAAATTTAGAGAGGTTCAATTACCTTGATTACTGTATGTCAAGTAACTAAAACAACAGTAATAGCCAAGGTCCAGAGCCCCGCTGTCCCTGCCCGGCCGTGGCTCCCCAGCTGCTAGTCTCCCGTCAGGAGAGTGTGGTGTCCACACTGGAACGAGGTCTCGTGCCGGGTGCTGGGGGCTGAGTCTGAGGGCGGCGAGCGGGGCTTCCAGGCTGGAGAAGAGAAAACGGCCGTCTGGTCTGGGGGTCTGCTCACTCACAGACGTCTGAACGAGGGACAGAATTTGGTGTAGGACTTCAGTCCGTAGGAATGCGCCCCCAACAGTAACATTCTTGGGATGGAGATACAGTCCAGTGCCCATTTAATTTCAACTGATGGAGACTATTGATATTTTAGCAAAACAAAGTGTGTGTGGGGGGGGAGAGGATAAAAATAATAACAAGCAGAAGTTGGCTTCCTCTTGAGCTCCAGGCCCAGTCCCACCTGCTGCTGGGATTTTATTTTTATTTTATTTAATTTTATTTTTTCTGAAGTTGGAAATGGGGAGGCAGTCAGACAGACTCCCGCATGTGCCCGACCAGGATCCACCTGGCATGCCCACCAGGGAGCAATGCTCTGCCCCTCTGGGGCGTTGCTCTGTTGTGACCAGAGCCATTCTAGCGCCTGAGGCAGAGGCCATAAAGCCATCCTCAGCGCGGGCCAACTTTGCTCCAATGGAGCCTCGGCTGCGGGAAGGGAAGAGAGAGACTGAGAGGAAGGAGAGGGGGAGGGGTGGAGAAGCAGGTGGGTGCTTCTCCTGTGTGCCCTGGCTGGAAATCGAACCCGGGACTCCTGCACGCCAGGCCGATGCTCTACCACTGAGCCTACTGGCCAGGGCCTATTTTATTTTTTTAAATAAGAATAATAGTTAACAGGGTCTGTTTGTACAGAATTCTCTCATCCTCAACTTCCTATTGTTTTAATTTTTTATTCTAATTCTTTTTTATTTTATTTTTCTGAAGTGAGAAGAGAGACAGACTCCCACATGTGCCCGACCAGGATCCACCCGGCATACCCACCGGGGGGCAATGCTCTGCCCATCTGGGGCATTGCTCCATTGCAGCCAGAGTCATTCTACCTCCTGAGGCGGAGGCCATGAAGCCATCCTAAGCACCCGGGCCAACTTTGCTTCAATGAAGCCTTGGCTGTGGGAGGGGAATAGAGATAGAGAGGAAGGAGAGGAGGAAGGGTGGAGAAGCAGATGGGCGCTTCTCCTGTGTGCCCTGGCCGGGAATTGAACCCAGGACTTCCACATGCCGGGCCAATGCTCAACCACTGAGCCAACCGTCCAGGCCCCGTTTTAATTTTTTTTAATTGATTTTAGAGAGGAAGAGGGCAGAGAGAAAGTGAGACAGGAACATCAATCTGTTCCTGTATGTGCCCTTACCAGGGATTGAACCAGCAACCTCTGCACTTGGAGACAAAGCTCTAACCATTTGAGCCATCTGCCAGGGCTGCTGTTGGGATTTCTTTTCTCAGATGTCCTGTAGACAAAGCTCATCAAAAACATCTCTTTCTCCTTGCTCCCCAAACCCACCGCTGATCCTGATAACTACCCAGAGACCCTGTCTTAACATTCCTTTTTTTTGACCCTGATGTCTGATTCCTTGCCAAGCCCCATCCAGTCAAGTCTATTCCCTGTCCCAGTCCTTCCATGGATGCCGCTGCCTGCAGCGCTCGCAGGCCTCCCCCTGGCCTTAGGGTCCTCAGTAAGCCAACCTGCAGGCCTCCCCCTGGCCTTAGGGTCCTCAGTAAGCCAATCTCCAACTGGAGAGAGGCTGAAGCCCATGCTTGAGGTCACACGGCCAGAGTGACACTGCCTGGCCGCTCGGTGGCCCCCGGCCTAATGGAAGGCGGGTGGTCATTGGCTGGAATCCACACCCTAACCTCCCTGAGTCCTGACTCTCCTTCAGCCCCTCCCCGTTATCCTTGCCTGCCCAGACCCCACCCCTCGGGCCGTCTTTCCTTCACTGTGTTTTCAAAATGTTTTCTAGGGTGAGCTTGTCCTTTTGCTCTCAATTGCCTTTGCAATTCAAATGATAACTTTATAAATAGGAGTTTTTTTAACCGTTCTTTTCAAGGCTTGAACTGCTTCCTTCTTTTCAAAGCTTTTTGCTATCCCCCCACCCCCAGCCAGACGCGATGTCTCTCTCATGTCTCTCTCTCCCAACCTCCTCCATCTGGAAACCTCACACCTGCCTCCTTCATTGTCCGCGATGTAAGTGAAGCATCGTGTTTGCGGCTTTGCTTCCTCCTCCCGCCACGTGTCACATAGAAGGCCCGTCAGCACAATGCGGGTCCTTCGGTAATGACGACAGACTGAGACCATTCACTCTGGTGACTTAAGTGACAAGAACTTCAAAGGTCCTGCGGTGGGCGTCAGAACCGTGTCCTCTTGCCATGGCACTGAGACAAGCACAGGAGCTAGGTGGGGCCAGAGAGAACGGGATGGGGAAGCCACCAGAGGCCCGGCCACCAGCAGTCCTGGGGAACTCTCCCCCACTTCTGTTCCCCAAGATGTGCCTTTCCAGAAATGTGGGCGCCACAGTACCCGAGGGAGGGGAGAAAATCACAGAGCGGGCCAGCACAGCCCCGACGCGGGTGCAGCCCGAGAAGAGCCCCGGCCAGGTCCTGGTCCCAGGATTCTGCCACCCCTCTTGGCTGGCTGACCTTGGACAAGTCTTTCAATCTCGGTAGGGTTCCTCATCGGCAAAATGAAGACCTGCTAGGCTCAGGGCATGGAAACAGGCCACCTGGCAAAGGAGGCATGAGCGCCCTGGAGTCGAATCCCACAGCGTGGTAGACAGGGCCACACCCCACTACTGGTGCAGAAGCTCCCGAGGGGCGCAGGGGTGGGGGCTGGACCTCCCAGAGCGGGTGGGGGCTGGACCTCCCAGAGCGGGTGCTACTTGGAGGGAAATTATCTTCACGCCATCCCAGGGGTCCAAAAGAGGCAGGGCCCCCTCCAGCTGGGAGCCAGGAACAGCTAGACAACCCTGTTCTTATGCATCCCCCGCCCCAGCCTTCTGAAGGGAGAGGGGGCTTAGGAATTGGGCGGGGCGGGGGGAGGGGTAAGCGGCCACGATGACACCAAACACGACCCAGCAACTGCTGCCCGTTAGGAACATTTATTTCTCAGAGAGAAAATAATTTCAGACAGTCATATTATAGTAGGTAAAATTAACTTCTGTATTCTTTACAAGCATAGATTTTCTGTTTATTACCTCTCTTATACCATCTGTTATAAACAATTCTAGAAAGCAAATAAAGTCACTTTCTACAATAAATAGAGCATCGTGTGCTTCACAGCAGACGCGACTGAGACACGCGGGCCCCAGGCCCCAGCAGGATCTGAGCCGTTTCCATTCTAAAAGAGCAGTTTTAACACATGAGACTCAGAGAGAGATGGAAAGAGTCAAGGGGGGGGGGATGAGGAGGACGAGTCAGAAGGAAGAAAGAGAGAAGACACAGAAAGAAAGCCCCGAGATCTCACAACACAGGTTGAGACGAAGGTCACAGAGTCCGCAGCCGACTGACTACCTGGGAGAGGCCGCGGTGGGCTGCTCTACATAAACCGTGTGCCTAGGGGACTTGGCCTCGGCCGCCCGCGGGGGCTCCGGCTGCAGTGGAACTACAGGCCTGAATAACTTAGAGCAGTATCTTACAGTTATGTACACCATGTCCTCCCCTGGCTGCATGCTGCGTCATGACTAGTATTGTACAAAATCCAAGCCCCACCCTCTACGCTATGGAGAGTTCTGTTGGTTCCCTTTAAAACCCTGGCTCGTGTCCCAAATGTGTAAGAAGTTGTGGTTGGTTGGTTGTTATTTTTAAAAACTCGTGTGTGTAAAAATGGCAGTGATCTCCCCAGTGACTTCATTTTGTCTGAAACTCCCCTATGAAAAAAATTTAAAACAATTAAAAAAGAACGTCAGGTTAAAAATCAATGTGGCAACCGGCGGCCGGCAAGCGGGCCCGCGACTTTGGTGCATAAGAAGTGAAAAGAAACCCCGAGCAAGAACGCCGCAGCCTCCGAGGGGAGGTCGTGGTGGGTCAGCCAGCACTCTGGTTTCACAGTTTCTTGCCTTCCTTTCTGAGGAGGGGGTAGTGGGGAGGGGCTGAGAGAGAGGGAAGGGGACAGAGCGGCTGAAGTCACAGCCTTGGCTTCCCTGGAGCTGGGGAGCGGGCTGGCAGCGGCTGGGCAGGGCTGGCACTGCGGGCACCAGCCGCCAGCGGTACGCAGGGGTGGGCAGCCAGAGCGCAGAACAGGGAAGGCCCACTGGGGGGCAGACAGGAAGGATGAAGGGGCGGGCCCAGCTCCACCTCAACACCACCAACATCCACATGGGCAGACAGCCAATCACACGCCCAGACGTCCAGCCTGGTCTGCGGCCGGGGACCCACCTGGCCTCAGCCTGCCTCGTAGCAGGACAGGGCCATTGGCCACTGGGACCCAGGGCAGGAGGGTCGGGCCCTCGATGCCAGGGTTGTGCTCTCAGCCTGGCCTCTGTGGGGTGGGGTGGGAACAACCGGGGGGCAGGGTGCGTGTGCTGGGGGTCACCGGAGCGGCAGGCTGGCCTCTGGTTGGGCCCTGAAGAGCCAGGTGGGGGTACCACCCAGTGTAGCAGCTGGCCTCAAAGGGAACGGGACATAAAAACAAAAAGACCAGTTTGGTGATGGTGTCTGTCAGTTTGGCACAAGAGAAAGGAATGGGACGTGGGGAGAAGGCTGAGCAGAGGGGCAAGGACAGGGCAGGAGAGAGGTGTGAGACGGGGGTGGGGGTGAGCTCAGCGAGCCCCCTCAGGACCCTAGTGCCCCCCAGCACCTCTGGGGGCAGTGTCAGAGCCGCCTTGCCCTGAGGTGTGGTTAAGTGTGAGGGGGGCGGAGGGCGCCGGGCACACCCTGGAGAAATAGCCCAGGACCCCTGCCTTTGGGGGCCAGGCCCCTCTCCTTGCGGGGCTCACAGCTTTTCTACTTGTCTCGTCAGCGGACCAGCCCCTGAGGGAGCTCACGGGGGAGTTTTTGGCACACAGTGGCCGTCAGGGAAACCATGCAGTTCCTCAAAACCAGCGGGGCTCTACCCTGGGGAAAGGCTCAGCCCAGCGGGTCCCCGACCTGCCATGAAATGCAGAAGCTGCCGGCCACACATCTGGCTGGGGCACAGAGAGGCCTCTGCGCCCCTGGCGGGGAGGCAGGGCAGGCAGACCCAGGCCCGGCCCCACCCTACAGGTAGGTGGAGGGGACAAAGGCGTGGGGGCCCCGGACACGGCTCAGGTGGATCATGGCTCGGTCGTAGGCCACCTGCACCGACTTGCGGATGCTCGTCTTGCGACCTTCCAGCATCTTGAGCTTGTCCACGGTGTCCTCCACGCCCAGGGGCAGCACTTTGTCTCTCGGAAGCCACTGCCTGAAATGCAAGCACAGTGAGAGGCCTGGGCTGTGGTGAGTTGGTCCCATGAGCGTGTTCCTCAGGGCCGACCTGCCCAGGACCGGCAATGGGGAAGGGACAGGCAGACGGAGGCAAACTGGGACACTCAGTAGGAGGTCACCAAGGAGCCTGTTTCTACAGTCAGGCCTTCTCTGGGTCCCAGTGTGCTCCCTCTGCTTAGGGGTCGTCAGGGCCTGGGAGCCAGAACAGGTCCACGTGCTGCCCGTCTGGGACTGGCGGGGCCACTGGAAGGCTCTGGGTCTCCGTGCGTGGCAGAGAGCTACGGCCACAAGTGGGCTCAGGCCGGGCAACTGAACCTGGTGTTGTCTAAAAAAACTATCCCCCGGTGAACCTGACATGTGGTTAGGAGCCCAGCCTTCAGAATCAGACCTCATTTTATTCCCCAGTTCCGACTACGGGCTTTCTGAGCCTCCGCTTCCTCCTCTGCAAAGTGGCCTGGGGGCAGGGAGGTCAACATTTAAATGAGAATTAAATGAGGTCATATATATGAAGTAACTTAGATTAAGGACAGTGTAAACACTTAGTAAATGGTAGCCATTATCATCTTTGTGAACATCAGTTTTAATAGCTAGTCCTACCTCCTTGTTCTGTAGAAGAAAGGGTGAAAAACCTCTCCCGCGGGTGCTTCGGAACATGAACCGTGAGCAAGCAAGCGCCCTGTGGCAGCTGGGCCCACTGTCTCCTGCCGCCCCGCAGCCCAGCCCGGAGCCCGCGCAGGATGCCGCCCGAAGCAGACACCCCGTTCACCCAAGTTTCCCAGGGCATCTGCTCAGCACTACCAACACCACTCTGTGCTGGCAGGACCCCTCAGGGCGACCGAGTGCGCAGCCCCTGTGCGTCCCCAGCGGGTCAGGTTGCTAGCTCCCGCCTGCCCCGGCCCGCACCCCGCAGTCTGCAGCTCCCGCCTGGCCCGGCCCGCACCCCGCAGTCTGCAGCTCCCGCCTGCCCCGGCCCGCACCCCGCAGTCTGCAGCTCCCGCCTGCCCCGGCCCGCACCCCGCAGTCTGCAGCTCCCGCCTGCCCCGGCCCGCACCCCACGCGCCCCCAGCAGCACCCACTTACCAGGTGCGCTTGTTGTCAAAGAAGAGGACAAGGAAGAGCTTCTCTCCAGCCTCGGCCTGCTTCTGCTCCCCCAGCTTCAGCACGTCCAGAGGGGGCACAGGGATGGGGACGCCGTTGTGCAGGAGGCCCTCCCGCGGCATCTTGGGGTCGATGATCTGGAGGTGGAAAGGAGATGGCACTCAGCTGGGGTGGGAGTGAGCAGCCTGCCCCAGGACTAACCATTAACCCACCCCACCTGCAGCCATGCAGGGGCTTGGCTGGGCCCATATATGTGACGAAGGGCAGACTTCTTCTGTGACCCTCAGTACCCAAAAGTGGAAGTTCTAACTAAGCCTCTGGCCCTCCAGGAACTGTCGGGCCCAGAGCTGAACCAGAGGTCATGGGAAACCAGCATGGGGGGGTCGGGACGGAGTGGGGTGTCTCTGCCGTCCAGGTAAGACAGGCAAACTCCTCCCCCCGGGTGCCCTTTGGGCAGAGAGTGCAGGCCGTCCTGGGCCTTTAGAGCCTCCGTGATGCACTTCGCAGGCTGGGGGCCTTCCCAGACACTGCAGCCAGGAGGGGCTCTGCAGCTGCGGGCACACCCAGCCCCTCCGTTCCAACCTAACGGAGCCTCTGGGTCCCCACCACCACCCTCTCCTCTCTGACTACAACCATTCCTGGTGGGTGGACCAGATACACTGTGACGCCCTGTGGTGCGAGAGAGAGAGAAGCCTGAGGACGCAGCGTGGGGGGGGAGAGGGACCAGATACACTGTGACGCCCTGTGGTGCGAGAGAGAAGCCTGAGGACGCAGCGTGGGGGGGGAGAGGGACCAGATACACTGTGACGCCCTGTGGTGCGAGAGAGAGAGAAGCCTGAGGACGCAGCGTGGGGGGCAGGAGAGGGACCAGATACACTGTGACGCCCTGTGGTGCGAGAGAGAGAAGCCTGAGGACGCAGCGTGGGGGGGGGAGAGGGACCAGATACACTGTGACGCCCTGTGGTGCGAGAGAGAGAAGCCTGAGGACGCAGCGTGGGGGGCGGGAGAGGGACCAGATACACTGTGACGCCCTGTGGTGCGAGAGAGAGAAGCCTGAGGACGCAGCGTGGGGGGGGGAGAGGGACCAGATACACTGTGACATCCCTGTGGTGCGAGAGAGAGAGAAGCCTGAGGATGCAGTGTGGGGGGCGGGAGAGGGACCAGATACACTGTGACGCCCTGTGGTGCGAGAGAGAGAGAAGCCTGAGGACGCAGCATGGGGGGGTGGGAGAGGGACCAGATACACTGTGACGCCCTGTGGTGCGAGAGAGAGAAGCCTGAGGACGCAGCGTGGGGGGCGGGAGAGGGACCAGATACACTGTGACATCCCTGTGGTGCGAGAGAGAGAGAAGCCTGAGGACGCAGCGTGGGGGGGGGGGGAGAGGGACCAGATACACTGTGACGCCCTGTGGTGCGAGAGAGAGGAGCCTGAGGACGCAGCGTGGGGGGGGGGGGGGAGAGGGACCAGATACACTGTGACGCCCTGTGGTGCGAGAGAGAGGAGCCTGAGGACGCAGCGTGGGGGGGGGGGGAGAGGGACCAGATACACTGTGACGCCCTGTGGTGCGAGAGAGAGAGAAGCCTGAGGACGCAGCATGGGGGGTGGGAGAGGGACCAGATACACTGTGACGCCCTGTGGTGCGAGAGAGAGAAGCCTGAGGACGCAGCGTGGGGGGGGAGAGGGACCAGATACACTGTGACGCCCTGTGGTGCGAGAGAGAGAGAAGCCTGAGGACGCAGCGTGGGGGGCGGGAGAGGGACCAGATACACTGTGACGCCCTGTGGTGCGAGAGAGAGAGAAGCCTGAGGACGCAGCGTGGGGGGCGGGAGAGGGACCAGATACACTGTGACGCCCTGTGGTGCGAGAGAGAGAGAAGCCTGAGGACGCAGCATGGGGGGTGGGAGAGGGTAGGATGACGGAACTGAAACAAGGGCCGGGGGAGGCACGAGTCCTCGGAGCTGCATGACCCACAGGGCAGGGGCTCGGGGCCATCAACGACAATAATTCTCCCACTGTGCAGAGTGCCAAGATAGGTTATTCACACATCCCCATCTTATCTCGTCCTCCTGTTGACTTTGAGAAGCTTCCACCAGGTGTTAGCTGACAGAGGCCAAAGCTAAGCACAGGAGGAGGGCAGGGCTGCTGGAGGCCATGGCTGGCAGGACAACGGCCACTGGCCACTGGGACCCTGGGCTGCTGGTGCCCTCCGCCTCCTACACAGCCTGCCTGTGCGGGCTTACACCTGGCAGAGGATCTCCATGCGCTAAGGCCAGAGAGACCTGGAAACCCAGTGAGGAAGCAGCTCTCCCAGAGACAGAGCAGTCTGTTTGTAGACTGTCCCCCGGGGCCTCTCCCCACAACACACCGCTCTCTCCCTCCGTGACGCCTGGTGTCTGCCAGCCTGCCACCTCCCTCTCCAGACACGCAGCTGAAACCAGGTGCTCCGGGCAAGAGTTTATTCCAAAGAGAAGACACGCCCCTCACCCCCCACCCCCACCCCCCTACCCCCGCAGTAGGATTCAGTCAAATCACTGTCCTGGCCTGTCTCCCTCCTGGGACTGAAGCTAAGTGTCCAGATGAGAACTGACATCCAAGGCCTCCTGTGCTTCCTCAATTACCAAACCGGAAACTGGGACTACCCTCTTGACCTGGCCATGCTGGTTCACGCGTAGTGGTGGCAGAGAGAGACGTCCCTCAGGGGCAGAAGCAAGGCAGGCAGGACTGCGATGAAGGAGACTCCCCTCCCTTCATGAAGAGGACAGAGGGAAATGTGCTCGACATAATAAATAACGGTCCATTCACTCCAATGTTACGCAGATGTAAGACACGGAAATCAAGGTGGCAATCAACGTTCACATACGATAAAAGCGGGCACGCAGCACTGCAGCCGCCGTGTGTCAACAGACAGACGGAGCAACACAAAGTGCTCACGGTTGACATGTCAGAACGGGGGCATTTATGTTACTTCTCTGTTCTTCCAAAACTACTGTAAGGCAGACACACTACTTTTACTGAAAAACAAAAACCATTTTTTACAAAAAACCCACTCCCCCACCCAAATTAAAAACCTGTATATTCACTATGAATGCAAGTATGGTTGACCCTTCAACGTGGCGTGAGGGCACCAAGCTCATGCATATTTGAAAATCTGTGTACAACTTTTGACTCCCCCAACACTCAACTACAGTCGTCCTGTGGCATCCACAGGGGTCCCCATGGTGACCAACATTCACGGATGCTCGCGTCCCTTACAGAGTCGGCCCTCCGCACCTGCAGGTGTAGAAGCTGGGGCTACGGGGGGCCGGCTGTGCATCTGCTGGAGAACAGCCAAGCGCAGTGGGCCCACCCAGTTCAACCCACGCCATGCACGGGTCAGCTGGGCATATTTAAGCAAGCACAGGAGAGCATAAACCAAAATTAAAATGGATTGTGTTTAGATGATTGGGTTTTCAGGTAGTGGTTGAATTTCTTTAATCACACACACAGGAAATGTATCATTAAGAAGATAATCAGACCTGACCAGGCAGGCGGTGGTGCAGTGGATAAAGCGCTGACCTGGGACACTGAGGACCCAGGTTTGAAACCCTGAGGTTGCTGCCTTGAGTGTAGGGCCCACCAGCTTGAGTGTGGGGTAGCCAGACACGAGCATGGTATCACATATATGACCCCATGGTCGCTGGCTTGAGCCCTAGGTCGCTGGCTTGAGCAAGGGGTCACTCACTGGCTTAGCTGGAGCCCCCTGGTCAAGGTACATATGAGAAGCAATCAATGAACAACTAAAGTGCTGCAACTATGAGCTGATGCTTGTCATCTCTCTCCCTTCCTGTTTGTCTCTCAGTAAAAAAAAAAAAAAAAAAAAAAAAAGAAGATAATTAGAAAGGAAAAAAGGTTAGTTTTAGAAGCTTTTTTGCAGTGAGATTTAAAAACACCCAAATCAAGACCTGCACAACCTTACTTCTTGGATGACTAAGCTGGGAGTCTCAGAGCAGCGGCAGACCGCCCCAGGCCAGCCTGTTCGGGGGCAGACACGGCATGGAGCCCGCTGCCCGCCACCCGCTACCCGCCACCGCTGAGGAGGAAGTGAGGCAGACAACCTGGGTCCTGTCAGGGCTCCGGCAAGTGATCTAACCTTTGGAGCTGTGCTTCCATCACCTGCCCAGAAAGAGTCCAAGTTCCTGCCCTCCTTTACTAACAGGTTGCTGGAAAGAGCCACAGCCATGAACAAGCCGGGAGCAGCCCAGAGCGGTGTGTGCACGCACAAGGTTGGTGGGTGGCTCTCAAACCTGGCTACCGATCATCTGAGAAGCTTCTAGAAAAACACGCAGGTGTCAGTCTGGCGATCGAGGGTCTAACTTGGTAGTTCTGAGACGGAGCCTCAGCATCTGCGCTGTTTGAAAAACTCCCCTGGGTGATCCTGGCAGGGCCCGAAGGCTAGAGCTGGCACCTTCCGGGGCCAGATGGACACTGCCTCCCTGATACAGAGAGAGCTCTAAGAAATAACGACTAACATGGTAAAAACAGAATGTTCAGCTACGGCTGGGGAGAGTACAGACTGGAACTTTCTAAAAGGCAACTGGGCAATCTGTAGCAGAATTCTGTACAGACTTTGCCTCGAGAAGGTGCGCTCACCCTGGCTGGGTGAGTGTTGTCCTGATACGCCAATGTTGAGGGTTTGAATCCTGGTCAGGGCACATACAAGAATCAACCAATGAGTGCATAAGTGGAACAACAAATTGATACTTCTCTCTCCCTCCCTTGTTTTCCCTTTCTAAAATCAATAAATTAAAAAAAAAAAAAGGCGGCACTCCCAAGTATTCCCTGTAAACAATCAGAGAGGTGCTCAAAGGCAAAGCGACAGTGACGTTTATTGCTAGCTACTTATCCTAGTGAAAGATTCAGAACTTAAGTGAGCAATTAGGGAATGGTTAAAATAATGCAAGTACATGCAAAGAACCGAGACCACACAGTCATTAAAGAGATGTTGCTGAGAGTGGCCGTCGGCCTGAGCGCGGCACGCATGTGCACGGTACACTGCGGAGAGAAGGGGTGAGGCAGCGTGCTCTCGTGTGGACCCACAGCTCCGCGTCACACACAGGGCCGGGCGATGTGCACGGAGGCCGTTTCCAAACAGACGGGACTACGGATGACTCTGAACTCAGTGCTGAGAACACAGGGATCGCGCATTTTAAGCCCGAGCTCAAAATGCAACTCTGCGAGGTGACACGGGTAACACGTGGACCCTCAGTGTTCCCCCCTACAAAATGAAAGTAACCATACCTGCCTCAGGATTTTTAAAACTTAGCATGAAAAATGTTTACTGAACCATCTCAGCATGACTCGCTAGCAGCTTTGAAAAATTCTCTACAACGAGCATGTATCACTTTTATGCACGAGCAAATAAATCCCTAAGAGCCCTGGTCTCTACTTCTCCTCAAGCGGGAGCCTCGCTGGTCTGACCCACCCAAGGCTGGGCGAACACCTCCCTCCCTGCCACAGCTGGAGGCACCCTGGCACCCGCCACACTCCGATGGCTTCATCCAATCAGATAAGCCCTGAGGCAGGGCAGGGGCCGGCCGCCCAGGGAAGGGCGGAGGGTGGCATCGGGGCAGACTCACCAAGGCGGGGTAGGAGGGGTAGCCTCGGCACTTGGCCCACACCAGCTCCAGGGGCTCCAGGTCCGCACGGTCTTCAAAGGACATCAGGAGGCTTCTGCCTGGGGTGGGGGAGGGGAGGAGACAGTGCCCAGAGGGGACTTGGAATGGTGCCCAGGAGGCCGGCCAGTGGCCTCCATTGGACCTGGGGCCGCTGGGGATGAGCCGGCCGCCTCTCTCCCTCCACCCTTCCTTAGAAGTCCTTAGACTGACCGGGGCTTGGGAAACGTGTTCGGTCATGGACCGAGAGAGTCAGTATTTTAGGTCCGTGGGCCACAGGACTCTGCCACAGCTCCTCAGCTCTGCTTTCCAGCAGGCGAGCGGCCACAGTCTGTCAGTAGGTGTGGCTGTCTCCTCATAAAACTTCATTTCTGGACAGTGACATGTGAATTTCTTATAATTTTCACATTACTAAATATCATTCTTTTCTAACTTTTTAATCACTTGAAAATGTAAACAACCATTCTTAGCTCATGGACGCTACAAACACAGGCAATAACTGGCTGTCATGTGCTGACCTCTGGCTGGCTGTCCTTGGGAAAATGTAACTGTCTCATGCCAGGCCCTTGTGCAGAGCCACACGCCGCTCCGGGCCTCCCTGCGTGGAGTCCTCACGATAGAGGCTTCATGGAAAAAGGGGGGACAGACGCCCCAGTCAAAGCGCACACACGTGACCGTCAGGCCCCTCCCCGTCTCCTCGCAGCACGCCCCAGCCTGGGCTCTCTCCGGGGCCTGCACCTGCCACACCAGCACCCACAGCTGGTGCTTCAGACGCCTCTGGACGAAGAGGAACCGCCCACACTGCCTGGCCGGGAACGGGGAGGGGAGCACACTCAACCAAGGAAGAAGGCCCAAACCTCACAGAGGGGAAGCTAGGTTCCTAAGAAAACATGACCACCTCATTTATAATTTTAAACGTGCTACTAACAATGAGGCGCTGTTTCTACCTGTTGAGTCCAGAGCAGTAACTACAGAGATCTCACCCAACCCGGAAGGGCGGGCCGCGGGACAGCATGGGGTCACACGGCGGAGGCAGCCCCGGGGGGGGGGGGGCCGGGCCTCGCAGGATGTAACCTGCTGTACGGCTCAAGAGTCATAAAAGAAACTGTAGGAACGATCCTGCCCCAGTCAACTCCTTCCCTGGGAACTCAGGTGAAGAAACAACTTTAAAAACAAATAAAAGGATTTTGAACAAAAATATGGGTTCACATAACGTTCAAGTCGGAAACAGCCAAGTGTCTAATAACAGAATGGTTAATTATTGTATAATGCACTGATTGAAAGATACACATTCTAATGATTAAGATACACATAAAGACTGTTAATACGGAGAAAGTATGAGATAACACTTGAAAAAACAATCCTAAAACTAGATTAGCATTTAGTTAAAAACGTGTCTGAGACGAGTAGAAGGCCACACAGAAACGAAGACAACTGGGTTAAGGCAGTGGAACGGTGGACGGCCGATCTCCTTCAGCATCATCTTAACAAATACATAGTTTTTAAAATATGAATAAGATGCCCAGTTGTCACCAGCAGAAGCTCCAAGTCTACGCCCATCCACTCCCGAGCCTGCATGTCGATATAAGCCCTGCTTCCCGGCCACTGACAGCCAGACAGTAACGACACAGGCAGCCGTGTGTTCACACACACACACGCGCGCGCGCGCACACACACACACACACGAACAAGAGTGATGCTCAGGGAAGATGCAGCAGCTGGGGGAGGATGAGAGAAGGGAAAAGCCCCAAAGCCTGTGTGTCAGATGGAAGCCCCGACGACCGGCACCCAGAGCATGCGCACCTGCCACAGGTGGGCAGGACAGGTGCCCCGAGAACAGCTGCCTCTGCACCTGCTCATCCTGAGCACCGCCCAGGCCTCGCCTCTGGCTCCTTACTCCCCAGGCCTAAGGAGAAGAGACCCATGCATTTCACTGTTTGGACCGGTAGGAGTGTCAGGACGGGTGGGCTGAGAGCATGGGAGCACAGGAAGCGACGGGGTCCTGTGGGAGACTCAGTGATACCAGGTCCCTGGTGACCCCCCGGGGGGGGCGAGACTGGCACGCTCCCCCAGATGACAGACGCGCACTGCCCCCAGGCCCAAACTCCACTCCTACAGACACACCCCAAGGACACAGAATGCCCCCTGTACCAGGCTGCTCACTGCAACACCGACTGTAACAAGTCGGTGACAACACGAAATGTCAGTCTATAAGGGTGGGCTAAGCACGTGATGGCACTCCTGTATGACGGGACATCAGGCAGACGACACAAAGCACAGAGGATCTCTAAGATACGCTCGTAAGTGAAGAGCACGCTTTAGAGGAACGTGTCTCTATTAGGCTTCCCTGGTCACTCTCCTCCATACGCACGCACATGCACGCACACGCACATGCACGCACACGCACACACGGTTCTAGTTTGTGGACAGGACCCATCTGGAAAGACACAGAGCTGCTGCTAACAGAGGCTGTCGCAGGGAGGGGACTGCCGGTTTTGCACTGTGCACCCTTTTGTACCTTTCTGATTTATTACCCTGGACGTGTTTAACTAACTGAAACTGAAGATGAGCTGGGCGGGGGGATATGGATGGCCTGCCAAGGCCCCTCCCTGCTCGGTGCCCAGGGCCCAGGGAGCTCCGGGTGCAGCCGCACCAGCGCTGGTTCTCTGGAAGGCCTGCCCCCTGCCTCCCGAGTCCGCCCCGCGCACCGTCCTCACCTGAGCCGCTGTAGTCGGAGTCTCCGTTCACACCGTCCAGGAAGGGCACACGCGACAGGGCTGGCTTCCCACGGCTGCGTTTGGGGGGCACCATGCCGCTGCACACAGAGCAGGGAGGGAGAGGGGAGGAGTGAGCAGTCTCAGGGACCGACCCCCACTCCTGCCCTCCCACAGCGGACAGGAGCAGAGCTGCGTAAACCCTTCCCGGAGAATGGCTTCTCAACACTCCCTAGAAACTCCCACGCTCAGCTGTGATACACGTCAGGGTTCCCACGAGGCTCTGAGGAACCATGTCACCCATGTGGAAGGACTGAACCGGGAAAGGCAGGCCCGCTCCCCACCCAGGGCTCTCGGACTTTGTCAGAGGGCAGGTCAGCCCAGGCCCCTGTCCTGTCAGTCCCTCCAGAGCGTCAACAGCGGGGGCCAGAGGAGGGCCTGTCACACATCTACCCAGAAGTCTTTGCTCTGTGGTTCATATTGCTTATTTTTGGGAAATGAATTTCTTTTTTAGAAGTACAAAAACCTGGCTCTTTCCCAAATTTTCTATAAAAAGACATGTCTTTACCTCTTTAATTAGAAAAGACATTTTTAAGTTGGGAAAATAATCCACCTCTCACTTCCACTTTATGTGTGTGAATCTTTCTTAGGATTTTTTTAAACATTACTGCGAGAAGACAGAAGATGATTAGACAAAGACGAGAAGGTACCAAGTGGGAACGAGACTAGCAACGCCGGAGGGACAGCGTACCTCGAACCCACAGCATCAGTGCATTTAGGTAGCTCCCCAGGCAATTCTAACATGAAACCATACCTGGGACCCTCCGGGAAAGAACAATGTAGCTAGGGCTTTCTTTCCACCCAAACTTAAAAAAATATTACCACTAGGTAATTTTTTAACAACAACAAAAAAAACCCCCTTAAAATACAGGCCAACAATCCGCAGAAGAACAGCAGTGTTTTAGAAAGCCCTGGCGGGCTAGGAGGAGGCCGGGGTTGGGGCCGCTGGGGGCGGGGGGCGCTCCCCTTTCACTGAACCCTAACTGATGTGTTGGTCTCACACAGGACCCGCACACAGCCAGGGCTCCGTGCATCGCAACCCTCCAGTAACTAGCAGGCTGGGAGCTTTTCTCCTGCTAGTCAAAATGAGGGCCTGTTTGGAAAAACACAAAGAACACCCAGTTCACATTTAGGATTCAGTTCCACTCGCCCAACAAAACTCTGTCACTAAGCTCAGAGACTCGGAGGCCTTAAAAAAATGTGAGGGTACCAGTCATTTTAATAGAAAAGCCTCTCTAAGTTCCTATCATGGATCTAGGAAGACATCTTCAAACACAACAGAAGAGGGCCCAGCAGAGTGGTTAAGAGGCTCAAGTGTGGAGACAGACCTCCTGGGCTCAGAACCGGGCTCTCTGCTCCGTGTTCTGTGACTCTGAGCAAGCACTGAGCCTCTCTGAGGCTCATGTTCCCAAGTGTTGCGGTGAGGAGCTATGAATGAACACACAGAAAGCACTCAATACAGCACATTCCAGGCAGTTCTATAATCACTATAGGAAGAGCAGTCATTTCTAATGTCTCACTTTAAACATTAGGAGCCACCAATGCAGTAGTAGCGATGGTGAGCTCTGAGGAGGAGGGGCGCGATAAAACGGGAGGCAACACCCCAACGAGGTCTGCATTTCCGTTTCACAGAAAAAGCACGGGCACTTCGACCTCGGCCTGAGCCAGGCCTGTCCAAGGCTCCCAGGCCTCGGCGGACAGCCCGACCTGTGACCACTTGCCCTCCTGGGTTGAGTCAACTCTGCCCTCTAGAAGGTAAGGTCTGTGAGAACAGACGCCTTACAGCGCTGAGAACAGGGCCTGGCTCGTAGTCGAGGCTCAGTCAGTAACTAAAGGAGTGACCCACAGAAACAGCGCAGCCCTTACCTGCCCACAAAGTCATCAGGACAGAGAGACAAAGGGGCGTGTGTGTGGGGTGGGGTGGGGCAGTGACCACAGGTTCTTCCGGGTCCTTTCTAACTCTGGGGTTATATACATGACTCCAACTCAATCAGTAAGATGATCTTTTATGTACTTATTACTGCAACGTAGGGGGGAAAAAAGAATAAACGAATCCTGGCAGCCGGAGTCCCTGACTCTCCTGTTTTAAACCCTGAAATTCCACTGAGAACCACTGAGTGAGAGGAAATGCCTCCCAAGGGCACTGTGTCCACGCCAGGTAGGGCCCAGGCAGACCTGCGGCACCGGTCCGGGTTCTGCACAAAGGCACACACGGCCTGAAAGTGCGGGCCGACCAGAGCCTGGCCTGGCTTGCTTCCTGTGGCTCGGAGCTGGGCAGAGTGCCCTCACAGAGGGAAGAGCCCATCACACCTTCAACCTCGGGTCGAGGTGTCGGAAGGGAGTCTGCTACCCCCACTCCCACCCCAATCTCATGAACTGGTTTCCTTCCAGGCAGCGTATCTTACAGGAAGTGAGGACTCCAACCTAGGACCAGGCGAGCAGCGTCTCGGAAGATCCTGAAATCCCTGCTCTTCTCTAGTGCTTGCTAACTGTGCTCTTTCCCATCTACCCCCTGTACCTGCAACAGGGAGGGGTAGGACGGGCCCTTCTGAGGCTTGGCGGGGAGGGAAGCCCCCAAGGAACTGCAGGAAGCCTCCAGCCACAGTGCAACGGATTCAGGCCCAGGGGGTGGCTGGGGGCTGGCGTGGCCCCACCAGGAGCCCAGCAGCCAGGGGCCACGAGCATCTGACAGAACCCAAGCCCAACCTACCCGGGAGGGGCTCAAATACGCCTTTTGGGCTCGTTCCCCTGGGCCCCTCCCTGCTCTGGCCCCAGAATCCACTCAGCAGCCACGTGGAGGGACCCTGCGGTCCGCTTTCAGGACAATGGGTTTCTCCTTTGTGCCACTGAGGGTCTCCCACTTCCGAGTCCCAGACTCCCTGGTTTCTGGCAGAATTCACAAGACAGCGGTAATTCAATAACCTCTTAGATTTGGAAGAAACTTTAGGGTTCTGGTATCAGAAATTCTCCCTTCAGGTTAAAGAATAGGGGAGAAAAATACAACCCTCTCTCCGTAGCTCAGGGGCAATAAAGAGCTGGGCCTCTGTCTAACAAAGGTCGATTCCAAGTTTCCTATCAGCTGTCTCTTATCCCCACCCCAGAGCACCCACAGCACGAGGCCCCAAAAGGCAAAAGGCGAAACCATGTCTGTAATGAGCTGGGTTATCTGGGTGGGGTGGGGGCCGGGCGGGGGGCACTGGCAGCCTCTCCGGGCCAGAGACGTGGTTGGCCCCACGCGCTAGAGGCAAACACACCCCACAGTCCCTGTGAAGCATCAGCATCACCCCCCACCCCAGTCAGATCAGGCCCAGAGTCGAGGGTCATGCCATTTCCTAGGAGCCACCGGTCACGGAGCAGAGGCCTCAGGAAACAGCAGGGTGGGGCCCGAGAACAACCGAGATAAGCAAGACGAGGTTCCGTATGAGCTGAGCTGACTGGAGAATAAAGGGGGGGTGGAGACGCTTTATTCTGGCAGCAAAGCTCCGGGCGCGGGCGCTGCTCCCACCTGCAGGTGTCGAACGCCAGTCCACCGCTGAGCCCCAAGCTGCATTCCGAGTCCGACCCGCTCTCCGTGTGCTTCCCAAAGCCGTTGGTGACGCCTGCAAGGACACAGAGGGCGAGCCTGAGCGCAGGAACCCCCGGCCCTGACCCCCTGTGGTGCGAGGGCCCCCCCCAGGAGGGTTAAGTGAGGGGGCGGCAGGAAAATGGGTCTTGGGCAGCAGAATCTGATAACGGTTTGGGGACGTGCTGGTGGAGGCTGGGAGCAAGACACTGCGTCTTCCTTCCCTTCCTCTGGCTTTCCTGAAAGGAAAACAGCACAGCTCACTCCAGTCAAGTCATCTGGCCACAAAGGGAAATACCGAGACTCCCCGCTCGGCGGGCTCCCTGTCCCGGGCCTGCTTCTCATTTCAGGCCTCAATTATCAGGGAGTCTCCTCTGACTCTCGGGGAGCCCACCCGCCTGGCCTCTTCAGATAAACTCGCACACCCTATCCATCACGCAGCTGGCAACAGCTGGCTTCATTCTTCTGGGATGGAGTCAGGGGAGGCTGGGGTGGCTGAGGGCTGTCAGCCACACCTGGGGAGGCTAGCCGGCTCCCCAGCCTTGAGGACGGGGTACTTTGCAGTAGGTCTAAAGCAGACCAGACCTTCCTGGGATGTGGAGTCGGCATTCCCTGGGGTTGAGACTGGGCTAAGATACAGGTCCTTCTCCCGCTGTAGGCCATGGACCCTCCCCCTCCTTTTGTGAAGTGAAGAGGGCACGTCCTTGCTCATGGAGGATGCGACTGTGAGTGACAGGAGGTTGGCTATGGCAGGGAGCCCTTCGGAGGCACATGAACACTACCTGCTTGTTCAGGGACGTGCCTCTCATCTGCTCTGAGGGCTTCCACTCCCCTCTCCATCCATCCAATTCTCAACCACAATCCAGGCTTCTGAGAGCCTGACAGCTGAGTCAAAGCTCTAAGTCACTCCCAGCCAGAAAACTGGAAGGCAAGTCACACCTGAGGAGGTGTCTGAGCCATGATATCTGGACTCTGACCCGGCTCTGCCTCTAACGCTGTGACCTCAATTTAAACCACTGAGCCAGCTACGCCTTGTACGCCTCATCTATACAGGACCAACACCTGTTTTGGCAAGATTCAACCACGGCCATGCACAGTATTCCTGAGCGGTAGGCAGCCGGACGACAGAGGACTGATTCTAGCAGTATCCCCAGAGAGGGGGCCCAGTGTCCAGTGTCCCAGTAGTAGGACTTTTTGCTTTTAGAGCCCAGTGTTGTCACTGCTATCTGGCTGTGCCTGATATGGCTCAGAGGACAATGATAACTGCTACCATCTACTGCCACATGCCAAGTGCCTGACACAGACTACTTCTAATCCTCAGAGCCCTGCAAAGTAGTAGCTGTCACTAGCCTCATATTAGAAATAAGGAAACGGGCTCAGAGAGCCCATTTAATTTGGCCCAGCTAGTAAATTTGGTAAGTAGCTGGTAAGATGGAACGTGAAGTCAGGTCTAACTGCAGGCCTCAAACTATTGACTCTGTAAACCCACCTACCGTCCTAACACCGGGAAGCTGGGCCAGATGGGAAGGGAAGGGGAGGTCCTACTGGAAACAGAGTGTGAGGAAGGAGGAGAGAAAAGTGGGAGAAGCGCGTGCTGGCCGCACAGCCCACAGCTACCACATAAAGGACACGGGAGCAATGGCCAAGAGCAGATTGCTCCCACCAAGCCCGAGGGCCTTCCCCACCCCCCCACCCAACCGCTCCGCCTGGCAGGGGGGGCCCTGCACACCCAGGCTCGCCCCACCATCGGGCGTGGCTCCTGACACTCCGAAAGCCCCTCTCCAAACTGTCCCTCACGGGGACGCTGTCCTGGGCCTGAACCATGTCCTGTCTACCTCTTCCCGTCCTGTCCTCACCCCTCAGGGCCAGCGCAGCCTGCCTCCCCGGGAACTCTTCCCCACTCCTCCAGCTCAGGTCCCCGACAGCAGTGCCGTCACCAGACACAGACCCCCTGACAGTCCAGCACAACCACGCCCCCGCTCCTCCAGCTCGGGTCCCTGACAGCAGTGCCGTCGCCGGACACAGACCCCCTGACAGTCCAGCACAACCACGCCGCCGCTCCTCCAGCTCGGGTCCCGGACAGCAGTGCCGTCACCGGACAAAGACCCCCTGACAGTCCAGCACAACCACGCCCCTGCACCTCCAGAGACCGTCCAGACTGCCCACGAGCCTGTGACCCTTCCGGAGCTGGAACTGAGCCTGACTCCTTGCCCACCACCCCCACTGGTGACCAGCAGGCACTGGACATGTCATTAGGATCCTTTAGCGACAGAACCCCGTCACCTACGTCTGGGCTCCCACCGTCTGCCCCCCCCGTGGCTCACTGTCCGCAGCCACCCCAGGTCCCCCACTGGTCCTCAGAGGGGCAGACACACTCCTACCACCAGCGTAGATGCTTGTCAGTCTATCTCTATCTTTCTGGAATGTTCTTCTACCAGATACCCAAACAGCTCCCACCTTCAGCTCCTTCAGCTCTTTAGTGGGACACTAGCTCCTCAAAAGGCCTCCCGGGCCACCCCCACACCGCCCAGCACCCCCTGGCCCCCTTCCCTGCTGGGTTTTTCTCTTTAACTCCTAATATACGACAGAGACCATTCACTCGCTTGCTTTTCAGCTATCTTCCCTCCAAGGGAGACTTCTGCCCCAGTACCTAGAATAATGCCTGATATAAACATCCAATTAACAAAGGAACTAGAAGGGAGACAGGACCCCTTCTACCATCCACAACCCGACACAAATGAGCCCCCTCACAATGCCTGCTCAGAGCTGTCTCCCCAGGCCACCACTCCTCACGTGCCAGGCCCAACTGTGAGCCGCACAGCCCCCCATGCTACTCAGAGCACCCGCAGGGGCCCCTGGGGGGGGGCGGGCCGGGGGAGGGGCTGGCTGTCGAGGCAAAGCAGGGCCGTCCCAGGCAGGGTCACCTGTCTCCTCCTCCTGCTGCGGGGACCTCTCCCCTTCGCTCTCACTGCAGCTCCCGCTCCGGGGCCGCTTCTGGGAGCACCGTGAATCCTCAGGGCTGGCCGGGGAGGCGGGAGAGCCCCCCGCGCCGTGGTCCTCGCTGTTCTCCAGGGCCCCATCCGGGCTCCTCTGCAGCTTCACCCCGTTCCTGGCCTTCTTGAAGAGGACGGAGGTGCGGCGGCCCACAGTGCCGAGCGGGGCGCCGGAGGGGGCGTCGGAGGCCATGAGGGCCAGTCTGTCGATGCCGCTGTCGCTGAACAGGTGCTGCAGGGGCTCAGCCCCCAGCTGCAGGGCTGGCTTCTCCAGCAGCTCCTCCTCTTCCTCGGCCGCACAGATCCTCCTGGGCTTCAGGAACCGCCCTGGAGGTTTGCTGTCACTGATGGGTTTTAGAGTGGGGGGATCCGGAGGGGACTCTTGCTCAGACAAGGAAGGAGCGGGCCCAGTAGGCTCCAGGGTTGGTGGGGGAGGCAGTATGGAGTCATCTGTTAGAGAAAAAAGGAATCTGCTTGAACATTTTAGAAAAAGTCTGCCCCTACAAGCCAGATGATGACACGACAACCAAGACCAAAGGCCCTGGCTACGACGAGGCCAGACAAGCCCGCTGGTCTCAGTCTGACGTGAAGAGACTGTCGGACGAAGCTTCACCAACAACAGGACCCCTCAGCCCCGGGTATGAATGAGGACCACCTAGGCAGTTTCTTACAAACGTCACTGCCAAGGCCTCATTCTAGAGAGACCAACTGAGACCTAACCTCTACGGATGGGGTATGCTTAAGCTTACCAGGTGGATCTGATGAAGTGAGGGTTATAGACGGTTGCTCTACACCCAAGAAAGCTGAAAGCCCCCCTGTTTAACCAATAGTTAAGAAAGTCTCAGCTGCACAGATTAGGGGTCTACAACTCTCATTAGACTCAAATGTTTCTCTCTCTCTCCCAATGCACTTTGCTTCGTATCACCCAAGTGAAGCAAGCAGGACAGACAGAAAGAGTTATGTTTACAGATACAGAGAAGTGGGGCCAAGTTAAATCGAAGGTCCCCAAATATGGCTGTTTATCTACCACCTTGAAACGTGGTAAACACTGAGACTTCCAAACCACGGCCATGACTCTCCGAATCAGAACCCCCGGGAGGTGAGCCCTGTGGCAGCTGGGCCGCTGGGCACAACCCTGTGCTGTCTCAGCCCTGGGAGCGGGGACGGGAGCGGTGTGCTAGCTGCCCCATGGGGGGCAGGCACAATCACGATGGACACCAAGCCCACTGAAGCCAAGTGTGACCTCTCGGCCGCGTCCCCATTCTCCGCCAACATAAAACAAAATGGGCCATTCCCTGCACTCTGGCCCCCTTCCTCTGGAAGTAGGTCCCAGCCTTCTGAACTGTGCAGATGACAGGTGTTCCCATGCCAGAGGCTCAGACCCCAGGACCCCATCCCCAGGGAAGCGGGGAGAGTGGGAGGCGGCTCTGAGTTCAGGCCGTCATCTCTGGGGATGGCTTCCCCAGCCACCTTCTGCAGTCTGGCCTTGCTGCTTGGGACGGGCCCACAGACTTGGCCGGCGAGGGTTAAAGCCATGGGGTGGCTGGAGAGCCCAGTCTGTCCCCCACACAACCTGAGCTGCTTTTTGAGTCTCTCTAGTATAGGGTGAGCTGAGAGTTAACTGACCACATCGGGTGCAAAATACTGTACTGAAATTCTTCTTTACTGGTTAGTAACAGTGCTGGGCGCCAGCATCTGAAACTCCCTCACCCACCTGCAATCTGGCAACCAGATATCCACTCAGCGGCCACCAGGAGCCCACTCCAATACAACCGTCAACATCAATTCCAACTGATAACCTTCGGTCTCGGTCTCGACTGACTGCTAGACACCCTGAATATCATCGCTGGGTAAGGTGGGAGTGTGACCCCGCCGCGGGCTGCCGCCTGCCCACAGATGTCAGACCTAAGCCCATGAAAGGATGCTTCTGCCACGGGATCCCAGCTTACCCCTTGCTCCCTCACGCTGCGCCCAGCACCCCGCCCGCCCGCGCCTGCCACTCACCTCTGTCCCCATCGTCTTCCGGCTCCTCGTGCGGGGCCTGCTCCAGCGCGGATGCAGCTCCCGGGGGCCCCGCGGGCAGCTCCCCGGCGGACGCCATCCTGTTCAGAGACGGGGGCGGCTGCGCCAGCTTCTGCCGGAGGGCGTTGATCTCCCGGCGCAGCATGCGGACGCGGCGGGTCCGGGCCCCGCTGGACCGCATGGTGCTCACCAGGTCCAGCTTCTCCAGCAACTCCTTCAGCTGCACCTCCGGGGACAAGTGGGCCCGGTTCTCGGGGATGAGGATGTTGTCCACTGCCGGGGAGAAGGGAGGACAGAGGGGCTGAAGGACGGCCCAGCCCAGGGCAAGGGGGCGGGCTGAATCCTTCAGATGCAAAATATTCTCCGGAACACCGGGCCAGTGGCTGCCGGCAACGTCACTCTGGGGCCTTGGCCTTGACCACTGCTGCCCACAGGGCAGCCACGGGGACAAGGCCAGAGCCTGGGAAACCCCTGTAGGAAGCAGTCCAGTCACAACTCTGGGCTCCCTGCAGCAGGCATGTGGCAGCTTGGCCACTGCCTGGCCAGAGTGACCATCTGGCTGCGGCCACAGAGAAGCGGAGGGCAGGGGCAGCAGGGCGCGGGGCTCAGAGGCAGGTCCGTTTCCTGGTCCCCTCCCGCCCTCTTCCAAGTGAACCCGACCCACAGCAGCACTGCACACCCCCACCCTGTGCTCTAGTGCCACAGACAGGGGTCCATGAGGGGGAGACCTTAGGCTTTAGCTTCTCAGACAGACAGCTGGTACCTAAGTCCCTCTTCCTGCCATTCAGGAAGTGCTCAGGGAATTCAACCTGAACCCCTGGAACCAGTCCAGCCACAAGCAGGTGCATCCAGCCTGTGCCTGCCCACAGCTCTGCCCCAGCCTACTCCCCGAGGCCCGCCCTGACCCCTGGCTCTCTGGGCTCTGTCCCCGAACCTCCTCTTGGCCCCTCGCCTCCCGGCCCGGCCCGGCTTCTCACCGTCTTCCCAGGAGAAGCGGTAAAAGTCCTCCAGTTTGGGCGACTCAGGCAGGTGGGTGCCCCTCTCGGGGTCGTAGCCGATGTTCTCTGCCTGCCGCCGGGCGTGCCGCAGGATGGCCCCTCCCAGGTCCCGCAGGCGGACAGCTGCTCGGTGGAAAATTGTGTCTTTAGCATTATACTTCATGCAGTTGGTAACTATAAGGTTAAAGTCCTCCTCAAACTCCTCCAAGGTGCGGTACAGATGGGACTCCAGCTTCCGCCTCATAGTAGAAAAATCCATTGGCTTGGATATGAATTCCAGGTAATCTGGAACCTAAACATATAAAACCTGTACAATTACAACAACCATTTACTAGCCAAACAGACACACCCTTCACCGGCACTCCTGCCGCCCCGTGCTCTGGTCCGGCTGTCCCGGGCTCACTCAGAGCCCCAGGGCCCCAGCCCACCCTGGCCTGCTGACCCCTTACCACTGGCAAGTCCTCTGGCCTTGCCAGGCATCCCCAGGTTTTGTACCTGCTGTCATCCAACCCCCTGCCGGCCTACTCAGACCCGCTTCCAGTTCAGGAGGGGCTCACTGCTCAGGACGTGGGGCGTGAGAAACGTGCCTCGCTCAGGTTGACGGGTTCGGCAAAGATGTGCGCAGGGTCCTTCTCCTGTAGCAAGTCCAGTGTTGTCCTCAGCAGGACGTTGAACGGCATCAGCTCCAGCTCCATAGCAGCCTGCTGGATCTTGACCTGGAGGGAGGTGGGGAGAAATCAGGACCCCTCCCCCCAAAGAGGCACTAAACTTTTTCTTGCTAACTTGACTTTCAGCAATCACATGTAATACATTCCCACAGGCTATTATTATGCTGAGCAGTTTATAAGGAGCTATCACCTAACCCACAGCCTAGAAATAAGGACACCAACAGTTACCAGCATGCGGAGGTTCTCTGTTTCAAGCACCATACCAAAACTTAAGAGTAATAATTATATAGTTGACCTTTGAATAACACAGGTTTGAACCGAGTGGGTCCATTTACACACAGATTTTTTTCAGTAATACAGTAAATGTATATTTATCCCCCTAATTGTGTGTGTGTGTGTGTGTGTGTGTGTGTGTGTGTGTGTGTGATAGAGACAGAGAGAGTCAGAGAGAGAGACAGATAGGGACAGACAGGAAGGGAGAGAGATGAGAAGCATCAGTTCTTTGTTGCAGTACTTTAGTTGTTCATTGATTGCTTTCTCATATGTGCCTTGACCAGGGGGGCCACAGCAGACCGAGTGACCCCTTGCTTGAGCCAGTGACTTTGGGCTCAAGCTGGTGAGCTTTGCTCAAACCAGATGAGCCCTCGCTCAAACCGGTGACCTCAGGGTCTCGAACCTGGGTCCTCCGTGTCCCAGTCCAATGCTCTATCCACTGCACCACCGCCTGGTTGGGCTATCTCCCTAATGATTTTATCATTTTCCTTTCTCTAGCTTACTTTACTGTAAGAACATAGTATATAATACATATAACATAAAATATGTATTAACCAATTGATTATGTTAGCAATAAGGCTTCTGGTCAATAGTAGCAATGACCAGTTAAGTTTCTGGGGAGTCAAAATTTTTTTGTTGTTTTTTTTTTTTTTTTTTTTTCATTTTTCTGAAGCTGGAAACAGGGAGAGACAGTCAGACAGACTCCCGCATGCGCCGACTGGGATCCACCTGGCACGCCCACCAGGGGCGGTGCTCTGCCCCCCAGGGGGCGATGCTCTGCCCATCCTGGGCGTCGCCATATTGCGACCAGAGCCACTCTAGCGCCTGAGGCAGAGGCCACAGAGCCATGCCCAGCGCCCGGGCCATCTTTGCTCCAATGGAGCCTTGGCTGCGGGAGGGGAAGAGAGAGACAGAGAGGAAAGCGCGGCGGAGGGGTGGAGAAGCAAATGGGCGCTTCTCCTATGTGCCCTGGCCGGGAATCGAACCCGGGTCCTCCGCACGCTAGGCCGACGCTCTACCGCTGAGCCAACCGGCCAGGGCTTGTGTGGATTTTAAACTACACGGGAGGTCAGAGCCCCTAACGCCAACATTGTTCAAGAGCAGGGGTCCCCAAACTACGGCCTGCGGGCCGCATGCGGCCCTCTGAGGCCATTTATCTGGCCCGCGCCCCACTTCCGGAAGAGGCGCCTCTTTCATTGGTGGTCAGTGAGAGGAGCATAGTTCCCATTGAAATACTGGTCAGTTTGTTGATTTAAATTTACTTGTTCTTTATTTTAAATATTGTATTTGTTCCCGTTTTGTGTTTTTACTTTAAAATAAGATATATGAAGTGTGCATAGGGATTTGTTCATAAATTTTTTTTATAGTCCGGCCCTCCAACAGTCTGAGGGACAGTGAACTGGCCCCCTGTGTAAAAAGTTTGGAGACCCCTGTTCAAGAGTCTACTGTAATAATACTTCTATAGTCCTTTCTAAGTGTCAAGTAACATTCTAAGCATTTTATGTAATATATGTGAGTACATAAGGTAGATACAGATGAGCTGTTTTACAAAGAGGAAACTGAAGCACAGAAAGACAAAGTAACTGACTGGCCCCGGATCACACAGCTAATGAGGGGGCAGAGCTGGGGCTCCGTCAGACAGCCTGGTTCCACGGTGCGTGCTCTGGACAGCTATACCACCCTGCCTCTCTATGACATTACCTGTTCATCATCACAATAACCCTGAAGGAGAAACTTACTACCCTCATTTTATAAACATGAAATCTGAGGTGTGGGGAGAATATGAATTGCCATTAGCCTAAGGTCACCTGGCTAGACAAGAACAGAGACAAAATTTGAACCCAGGTCTGACACAGTCCAAGAAGCACAGTGGTGATTTAAAATGGGCCTGGGGCCACAATGCCCACCTAGTGTGCGGATATTGATCCCATTCCAAAGGCCTTTGGAACGACCCGGTTGGCCTGGGCTGACTGGGGCCAACCGGTTCCCCTCTCTGGCAGCAAGCAGCCTCACACCTTTTCTGCAAAACGTTATCTCCTACATGTGCCCCAACGTGAAAAGGTTGGGAAGCCATGGATTTGGCCACATCGAAAGCAGACCTGCCTGCTTCCTTTTCTGTTTCGTTTCTGGGAACCAGAGGCAGGAAGAGAAGTTTAGCTGCGGGAACCAGGCCTGGGACAGCAGACGGTCTGAACCCAGGGGGAGGTGCTGAGATGCCCTCCATGGCCGCCCACCACAAGTAGGGCAAGAGCCGCCCAGCCTCAGCGGTGGAAACGGGAACAGGGAAGTGGGAGTTTGGAGAAAGAGAAAGGAACCTCTTTAACCCAGGCCTCCGAAGCATGCGAGTCACAGCTGCTATTCCTGGGCTGGAGGGGACAGTTCTGGCTCAACAGTCATTCAATAGTATTTGCTCTCTCCGAGTGCAGAGCGCAGCAGACACTTCAGGGAGGCAAAGAGCATCAGTGACGATGCTGACGGCAGCTGACACTACACCCCTACTATGTGTCAGGCGCTGGTCTATGTGCTTTAAGACACAAGTCATCTGATCCTCATAACAACCGTATGAGGTAGGGTCCATTTCACAGTTGAGGAAAGTGAGGTATATAGGGAGGTTAAGCCACTCACTCACTATCACACGGGGACTAAGTGGCAGAGCCCGGGTCTAAGCCCAGGCAGTCTGGTGTCGTAGTTCATGTTCCTAACTCTCTGCTACACTCCTTAGCTCAACACTCCCCACATTCAGGGGCTAAGGATATCCCTGAATAGAGGTTGAAGAATTCAAATGGCCCAAGGCCACAGGTGTTTAAGGGCTACAGAGGACCCTCAGAAGCTCCCAGACTAGAGGTGATGCCCCTCGGAACAGCCTGAGCAGCTTTTCAAACTATGCAAGGCCAGGCTCCCCGCGAGAGTCTGGGTCAGACGCTCCAGGGAGGGACGGGCCCAGGCATAGGGTGTTCAGCACCTGCTCGAGGCCCCCGGAAGCTGAACCCCCATAAGCAGGCAGGCCTGGGAGCCCACAGTGTGGGGCGTGCGGGGGGCGTGCACACCGGGCAGGGCTGCAGGGCTCCTGGGAGCACCCAACGGCGGGAGGCACGCCCCCCAGTGCGGGGCCGTGGGGTGCCCCCTCACCTGCTCGCGCTTCAGCTTCTCCCTCTTGCGGATCAGCTCGATCAGCAGCCGGGCCCGCTCCAGGTCGTGCCGCAGCTTCTGCCAGTACTTCAGCTCCTGCTTCACGGCGCTCGTCTTCTCGTCCTGCTCGCGCTGCAGGAGGCAGGCGGGAGGGGGAAGAGATGCTGGGGCTGCCCTCCTGCCTGGCGCCTCCCTCCCGCCCAGGCCTCTCCCCGTTCGGGCCTCACGGGGCCTTGGCAAGTAAGAGCCCCAGCGCCTCCCTGGATGCACGGTCCCCAAATGCCCTTCCACCCCCTTGCCCCCCAATCCTTCCTCCCGTGCTTCCTGGACCTTAAACCCATGACTGCCGGGTGAGATCTGGGACTGCACCCCTGCCCTAGGGGGCACCAGAGAGCAGCTGTGCCCCTCGGGGCTGGAAAGAATTTCAGAAACGAAGAGACACCTCCGGGTGGGAACCGTTTCCACTTTACCCTAGAGCAGCAGTGCTCAACCTGTGGGTCGCGACCCGGCAGGGGGGCGTGACCCCGCTGACCTAGAGCTTCGACTCTGGATTAGAAAACCAAGTGTTCTTACTAGGACTAGTAATAACTGACTTTAAAACATCACCACTAGCACCACCCAATCCATGATTGCAGACCTAGAAGTTACAGTATAGCTGGGGGAAGGAAGAGGCCTGGGGTTTGATGCACAAAGGAATGCTAGCAAAAAGACAAGAACTCATCAGACAGGCTGAAACTAACATGCTGAGAGGACATAAGATAGGATCTGAGTGGGCCAGGGTGAGGTCAGGGAAGGCTTCCCGGCGGAGGCAATCATTAGGTTTTCACATGTAGTGATGGACACAGATGAGTGAGAGCAGTAAGGAAGGCCTCTTTTGGAAATGAAGGAACCACTGGGCAAAAAGTCCGGAGACAGTTAGTGATTCTTTACTGAGCAAGAAAAACAGGCTGCCAGAGAAGAGAGGCTAGAGAACCCCAGAAGCTAAGAGCCAGGATCCGGCTGACAAGAAGCCTCACATGCCAGGCAGAAGTGAGCCTGGAGCCCGGACGTGGCCTGCCTGGAGGGGGTATGTATTCTGAAAAAGGAAGTAACAGGATGAAAAATGATGTGTAAATTACTAGCAGTTCTCCACGCAGACGGACAGGCAGGCACGCAGGCCGCTGAGCCCCTGGAAAGGCCGGCGTTAAGGAGTAAGAAGTGGGATGCACAGGGTGTTGTCTGTAGGGTGAAGTGGGTGGGAAACGGTGTCACTGAGGAGCTCTCAGACAAGGGGACCGCACTGTCCAATGCAGCCTGACAGTCCGTAAAGTGAGAATCTGAGAAAACACATGCTGGGCTGGAAGGAAGTCATCAGTGTACCAGGGGAGGCGTCAGGGGAGCATGGGGACCATTTTGAGGAGGGACCAGATACACACGTGCACCTCAGGACTCTAGGGAAGGGTGAAGCCGACAGAATGCGGAGGGCACCAGCCGTGGGAAGGCTTGCTTCATCTCGGGAGTGGCAGTGTGGGAATATTTAAAGGCCAAATGGAGGGGGAGAGAGAACTGAAGATGATAAAAGTTTTCTAGGAGGCCTCCGCCCTCAGAAAACACTGCACACATAGCTATTCCAGTTGCTAGCGGCTAAAAGGCCCTGACCCTTGGGCCGGCTGTGCACTGCGGCTCGGACGGTAAATCTGTATATTTTCTATGAAACATTTTTTGGCACATGAAATAGTGTCTTGAGATATGTACGCCTTTCCTAGTCACGCAGTATGGCTGACTGGCTCCCCATTCATCCCCCCTCTTCCTTCCTGCACATCATATTCAGAAAGCTGGGCTTGCTCTCCACCAGCCATTGAGATCTGCTCCAAAGTCAAGCCCCTCCCATACAGAGGGAGCTGCTGTGTGGTCTATAAAGCTCCACCGTGCTGGAGGTCGTCCTGGGACAGACCACACACAGGGGCGACCACATACAGGCAAAGGCAGAGGGGGAGCCCCACCATCCCCCCTTCTCCGTCAGCCTCCGCCTCCTTCACCTCACCATCATCACCCTGCCCCGTCACCCACCTGCTCCGCCCCTTCACCCCGCCAGCACCCCACCCCAGCACCCCCCTGCTCCGCCCCCTTCACCCTGCCAGCACCCCACCCCAGCACCCACCTGCTCTGCCTCCATCACCCCACCCCAGCACCCACCTGCTCTGCCTCCATCACCCCACCCCAGCACCCACCTGCTCCGCCCCCTTCACCCCGCCAGCACCCCACCCCAGCACCCACCTGGCTCCATCTCCTTCACCCCGCCAGCACCCCACCCCAGCACCCCCCTGCTCCGCCCCCTTCACCCCACCCCAGCACCCACCTGCTCTGCCTCCATCACTCCACCCCAGCACCCACCTGCTCTGCCTCCATCACCCCACCCCAGCACCCACCTGCTCTGCCCCCTTCACCCCGCCAGCACCCCACCCCAGCACCCACCTGGCTCCATCTCCTTCACCCCGCCAGCACCCCACCCCAGCATCCACCTGCTCTGCCTCCATCACCCCACCCCAGCACCCACCTAGCTCCGTCTCCTTCACCCCACCCCAGCACCTACCTGCTCCGTCTCCAGCACCCCACCCCAGCACCCACCTGCTCTGCCTCCATCACCCCACCCCAGCACCCACCTGCTCCATCTCCAGCACCCCACCCCAGCACCCACCTGCTCCGTCTCCATCACCCCACCCCAGCACCCACCTGGCTCCGTCTCCTTCACCCCGCCAGCACCCCGCCCCAGCACCCACCTGGCTCTGCCTCTATCACCCCACCCCAGCACCCACCTGGCTCCGTCTCCTTCACCCCGCCAGCACCCCACCCCAGCACCCACCTGCTCCGCCTCCTTCGCCCTGCCCATCACCCCCTGCTCCGCCCCCTTCACCCCGCCAGGGCGCCCCACCCGGGCACCCACCTGCTCGGCGTTCCTCTGGGACTGCAGGTGGGAGTGCAGGCGCCGGATGAGGGGCACGCCGTTTCGCGCCTGCCGCTTCAGCAGCCAATAGTTGTGAAGCCGCTGCATGAACTGGGTTTTCCTCTGAAAGGAGAGACCACTACAGATCTTGTTCAACCTTGAGCAGAGGCACAGGGAAGCGAAAGACAGGGTCAGTGGGCAGCCCAGACGACCGGCTCCTCTCCAGTTCCCAGTTCATCTCTGACCTTTACAGAAGACAGGCAACAGCGGCCGAACGCCTAACCTCAGAGAGAGGCTTGAAAAGGACAGCTAAGTAAAGCAGCTCAGATCCAACCGACTCCCCACCGCCTGCCTGGCAGTTCTGAACCTCCAAAGTAACCTTCTCCCAGAAACCCCACTTCCTGTAGCCCTGGGCTCCTGAGAATTGGGCCTGTTTCCCAGTGGCCTTCTCTGGATCAAGGCCGCATAAGAACAGGGACTGGACTGAGCTACGGGCAATGTGGTCACTATTTCCTGGGGCCGAGGGTCCCACCAGACCTGGGAGTCAGTTCACAGCCACTCTGGAAGGAACATTGAGGGGACAGCAGACTATTCCTTTCTGAGCCCAAATGCAGCCCCTTGGAGTTGTCTGACCTCTGTTTGTTTTTTCATTAAAAACCTTAGCAGCCTACAAGTATCTTCATTTTGAACCAAAATATCTATTTATATGGATCTAAAGATACCAGAGGGTGGAGAATCTGAAAACTTAGCTAGCTAAACGACCCCAAAAGAGAAGTCCTAAGGTCAGGGTTTAAACCAGTAACATGCAAGAGAAGGCAAAGGGGAAGAGAAGGCGTTAACGAGAGCCTGCCTGCCATCTCTGTCCTAATGCCCGTGCTGAAAGGTGGTTCACGTTATCACCATGTTAGAGACGGAAGGCAGCACAGGAACAGAGGCTGACTAAACGGTCCAAGCCGCTAATGCAGCTAGCAAGGCGCTGGAGCTGGGTGGGATCTGAGTCGGCGATCTCCGCTACACCGCGCTGCATTCCATCCCGTAACGGGTTATCCACCGGGTAAGCACGGCCTCATGCTCCTGGGCTGTTCTCACCGCTTTTCTCTTCATCTCACTCCACTGAAGGGAAGGGAAGGCAAGCGTGGCGAAAACAAGGAGGCGGGACCTAAGGATGGGCATCTTGGACTGGATGGACGTCGCCCACCTGGGCCTTGTGCCTTTCCACGCTCATTTTCCTGCCCCAAAGCCAAGCTTACGAAATCAGGGCCTAGCTAGGCCTTTTCCCCAAGGACAGATCCCCCCACCAACGCCCATGCCAAGCACACCTGCCCAGACGCAGGCAGCCCCTCCCCCTCACAACCTCGTGGCCCTGGAGGGTCCCAAATAGCAGTTGTGCAGATAGGAAAAAGAACGATAATGAAGTAGCAGCAGCAGCAGCCACCATTTATCGAGCGCTTACTAATTTGCCAGGCCCTGTGCTAAGTGCTTTATTTGTATTATTTTCTTTATTTCTCACAACCACCCTATGAAGGAGGTTCATTTACAAATAAATACGCCAGGGCTTTAAGAAGTTAGGTAACTTGCGGAAAAGGGTCACACAGGTAGTTAGTGATATCTACAGGATGCACAGGTAGGTCCTTTCTGGTTCTCAGCCAGCCTGCAGAGACATCTGTGAAGAGCTGGCAGGACAGACTCTGGCCCCAGGACAGGAGCACTCTGGAAACGGGGACTGAGCACTCACCCCCTCATCTCAGGGAAGAAGGTCGTCTGGAACAGTTCTGTGACTTGAAAATGTATCTCCAGTCGACTGAATTCCAACTCAAGCTGTGGCTTACAACATGAGCCTCTACCTCCTGACCTTCTGCACTGTGCTGTCTTCTTCCCAGCTGACAAGTCCGGCTGCCCATTTCCCTCACAGAACTCATCCCCACTACCCTAAGGCACACCTTCCCCCTACTCTTCACATCCAGTGAGACAGACAGCAGGTGCAGAACCCACAAGCAGGCGTCAGGAGTCCCACCCGGCTTGTGGTCCGGAGTCTGCCACTTTCCACCTGGTCCCAGCCCTTAGAACAGGACGTGGCATATAGTAAGTGCTCAATAAATATCTCATTGAATGAATAAAGGAGCGAACAACTTTACCTCCCGTGGCCGCGGTTTCTTCATCTGGGGGTGTGGGAGAAGGTGCAAGGACCACATTAGATGAATAATCTCCAACATTCCTTCCTGCTCTAACACTGTGTACTTATTCATGAATATCACCCTTGAGATGAGCCTCCGCTGGAAAATCTCCCGTCTCTTGTCCTCTGCCTACCTCCCAATCCTCCAACAGCCAGCCACCTCTCTGATGGCTTAACAGACACACTGGTCTCTCCGCACACTCAGTAGGCTTAGTCACACCGTTCAACTGAGTGATCCTAAATCTAAAAGCCTCTCAAGAGGAGAGGAATAATAGCATGTGCTCCTCACATCACCATTCCCTCCCAGAAAATAATCCTCCTCATTCCCAGGACCAAACTTTCTGGACAGCACAAATCCAAACGGACCCCCTCAATGGGAAGTAGCTATAATTACTGTAGGGGTTTTGGGAAACATTTGGGAAGTGTTTGAAGTTGCCACAAAGACTAGGCAATGAAGGAGGAAGTTCAACTGGCATTTACAGAGACCACAGATGCTAAACATCTAGAAATGCATAGGACAGTCCTAATAATTATTCTGTCCAAAATGCCACCTGTGTCCCTGTTGAAAAATATTGCTTTAGACATCCCATCACCTGAGTTTCTAAGCAACTTAAGTGTTTGTTTTACCCTGAACCGAAGGAAATACATTGTTCTGAAAACACAATCAAAACCACAAACCAGACCAGACAAGCCCAGGGCCCAAGGGAGAAACTGGAGGGCACAGAAGAGAACAGACCGTTCACCACCAGGGTCTGGGGAAGGAGGCCCGGCCACGGCCAGCACCAGCCCAAGAAGAAACCCGGCGTGTCCAGGGCTCCCCCCTGGGCGGGCTCACCTGTAAGAGGGTATCTGCGGGACGGCGACCAGAGGGACAGTGGAGGGTGTGTCTCGACCCATGTCCTCTGGCTCCTTCTTGATCTTCTGCTTCAAAGTCGTCTTGTTCCTCCTGGGCACACCCTTGAGGGAGCTACCTCCTCCACCCTGGCCTTCGTCTTCCTCCTCCTCTTCCATCTCCTCCTTCTCCGCCTGCTCCCCACAGCCTTCCTTCGCCCCTTCCTCATCCCCAGCCTCACCGAGGCTTCCAGGGGAGTCCCCCTTCCTCCTGGCCGCGCCAGCCCCCGGCGGCGAGTGGGCCCCACAGTAGGCAGTCTTGCGCACCGTGAAGATGGTGCCGTTGAGGCTGGTCTCGCGCATGGGCTCGATCTTCATGAAGAGCCCCGCCCGCTGCGCACACGTCACGTGGAAGGCCGTGTAGCAGTTCACCTTGTGGCACTGGATGGCCGCGCCCAGCCCCTTCTGCTTGCAGAGATAGCAGGTCAGTTTCCAGCGGGCGGGGGGGGATGTTGTCGATGCCCTCGATGGGCTCCAGGAACACGGTGTTGGCGAAGCAGACTTCGGGGATCCAGATGGCACACACCACATGGGCCCAGTGCCCATCGCTGGTCTGTTTGAAGGCGCCGCCTTGATTGGGGCAGAGGACGCAGTCTACGGGCCGGGAGGGGGACTGCAGGCAGCAGCGGCACAGCCACTGACCCTCGGGGATATAGGGGACACCGTAGCACTCCTGGTGGACGGCCAGGTTGCAGATGTCACAGAAGAGAATGACATTGCTGTTGTGGCACTCGTCATCCAGGCACACGCAGCAGAAGGCGTCCTCGTCCACGGGCGACTGCTGGGCCCCACTGCTGCGGCTCTCCAGGTGCGACTCCTTCTCCAGCCGGTCCACCAGCAGCTCGAAGGCGTCGGCCGACACCGAGCTGTGCCCGTCCGCTCGCCGCTTCTCGTTCACCATGTCCAGCCAGGCGAGGTCCTCCTCGTCCATGTCATACTCGACCTCCGCGTCCAAATCTTCGGGAGGCTTCTCGATGTAGCGGTAGTAGGCAGCGGGCAGCGGGGCTGCGTCGGGCTGGCTGCCCGTGTCCAGCAGCCGGAAGCTGGGCTGCGGGAGGTGGAAGGGCGCTCCCGACGCATGCTTAGAGGAGGACTCCTTCTTCTTGCCCTTGGAGGAGGGTTTTTTAGACTTGCCGGGGAACTGAGGCTGCTCGCTGTTCTCCTTGTTACTGTTACATTCAGTGATATCCTGGGCTGTCAGCTCATCCTCTGTGATGATCTTGAGTGGGTCATAGATGCTGATACGGTGCAAGCGTCCATCAATGTCCACCTCGACGATCCGCTGGGCCTGGGCGTAGGTCAGGGTCTCCCGGGTCGGCGAGCACTTGAGGCTGTAAGGGGATGGGGAACGCCGGCCCTCGGCATGCTGCCGTGACTTCTGGCGCGGCTTCCTCATGGCACCTGGGAAACAAGGGGACAGGCCTAAGGAGAGAAGGCCAGGAGACCGTGAGGTGTACGCATTATTCACCCTCCCATCTGATCAAGCCGCCACCAAGAAAGAGGCTGGGTGCTCCCTCTGTCTGAACATTCTGCCTGTCCCGGGTCCCCGTGGCTGGCTCCTTCATCTCCTTCAAGACTCTCCATAAACGTCACCTCTAAGTGAGACCGTCCCTGACCATTCTTATCTAAAACTGCAGCTCCCTTTCTCCCACCAGCAATCTTCCTTCCTGCTTTCTTTTCTACTGTGACACTATCTTTCACTGTGCTATGGAATTTACCTTTTTATCGTGTATGTTTGCTTCCTTCTACTAGAATGTAAGTAAGCTCCCTGGGGGCAGGGACTTTTGCCTGTCTTATTTATTACCTCCCCAGCACCTAGAATGGTGCCTGGCTCCTAAGTAAGCACACTGTGAGTATTCATTGAATGAGAGAAGTCAAACATGCATCATCCCTGCCCTCTAGAGCTCTGTCGGATTGAAGGAACAGAAAAGTAAACAGATCGTTACAATGTAACATAAGTCTAGGGGACAGCTAACTACGGAAAAGGAGCGGTGGTTATGGCTTCAGAAAACAAGAGGAACATCCATTTTCAAGCTCTGGACATGCACAGTGGTCCCATCAAAGGAAAAAAATTCACAGGTCTGGAGCCTTCTCCCAAACCATCCTACCATGATCAGAAACCCTATGTCCCCTGGCCATCTCCAGGGCTAAAAGCACATAAAATGACTATCGCATACAGTCTAAGGACTTCAAACTACAGTATTCGGGGTTTTATCTGCTGCAACGGCAGCATTCAGGATGCACTGGCTAGTCTATCTCTAAGCAGAAGCTCTGGATGTGGCCCCATGTGGCACTGGAGTTGTAAGTTGACCTATCTGGGACCTTCATTAGATCTATGGCTAAGGTGACTGGGGCCGTATCTGAGGCAAACTCTCTCCATGCATTGTTTCAGAAGTCCTCCTTTTCCAAAATACTTATATCCAGTTTTGTGCAGCAAAGAGAAAGCCCTCAAGTTTTCTACATCATTCTCTGGATGGAGGGAACTAACAATCTCAAAGGACCTGTGGTAAGGAGTTCCTGAGGCCATCACTACCAGGAAAGATCTCCCGGGATATGTTACCCCGAAGCATGGGTAAACTTGAAAGGATATGAACAGGGAGAGGACTTCAAGGAGAAAAAGTTTGTCACCTTGGTTCAAGGCTCTAGCAACTTTATCTACAAAGCGGAGACGGCCATGGTGATGATTAGATGATCAGCGCCCTTTTACAAACACAAGCCCTTTTTTAGTATTTCTCACAACTAGTTTGGCAGGCAGACTAGATATTATCATCTCCATTCTACAGATGAATAAACAAAACCTCAGAAAGGCGTCACTCAAGCCAAGCAAAAGCTACAATCCAAACCCAGATCTTTGACCTGCTGGACTTATCTTTTGCTAGAAGGTAAGAAGAACACCACAAAGATGCCCCAGGCTGGTAAAAAAAAAAAGTCAGGGGCAATCTAGGTTCTAATCTTGGCCCTGAATGACCCACAGAGAGCCACTTCCCCTCCCTCTGCCTCTATACTCCACTGGTAAAATAAAATCAACACAATCTACGTCTTACAGGTGGCTATTTGCAAGGTATTAACACCCTCAGGTATAAAGCCTTCCAATTCCAAAGTGTGACTGAAACAATCAGAAAAACAGCCTGGTGGCCGAGGAAGAACAGTGCCCCGCAGACACACACAACCTATTCAGAGCCAAAGGAAACAATCATCACAGCAATTCTGTCCAGGTTCCAAAGGCCCTTGGCCACTACATGTCTTATAAATGCCAACTCCCTGGGGGTGGGGGTGGGGGTGGGGGTAGCCCGGGGGCCAACCGGCCTGCTTCAGGGAGTCCTCCCCCCTCAGCGGCATGGAGACCCTCACACAGGTGTGAACGTCTACCTCACTACCAGCCGGAGGCGGTTCAGAGAGGCTGTGGCCCCTTTGTTAGGGCAACTCTATCCTCCCTCCCTCCCTGCTACCTCCCAGCAGCTCAGGTGTCGCCCCCCCCCCCAAGCAGCACGTATCCAGGGAGACCTCGCCCGCCCCACGCAAGCCTCTAGATGCGGGGGGCAAACTCCACGGGGAAGGGCTGCTAATGGGGAAAATGAGATGAGTTTCACCCACAAGGAGCTTCCAGTCGAGCTTTTTGGCGGGAGTTTCTCATCCCACACAACCCTCCCCACATACAGACCTTCAAACAGCTCAAACACACCCCCCGGGGGGTTTTCCCGGCATCCCCTGAGACCCCACTGGCCCACGCCCCCCTGGTCCCCGAAGAATGAGGAGTTTCTGCAATTAGACGGTACCCCTGCGCCCCACTCGGGATACTCATGAGACGAGGACCGCAGCCAAGGCTCCTCCTGCCCCTTTAAAGGGACACCATTTCCAGAAGAATCTCGACCCTTCAGAGGAGAAAGGAGAGAAAAAAATCTCTTTCCCCAGAGGGGAGGGGGCGAGAGCGCCAGACGGACTGACGCGAGGTCCGACCCTCGGACAGAAAGCTAGCAGCGGCGAACCAACGGGGCAGAGAGGCGAGCGGCCATTGGCCGCATCCCCCGTCCGTTAGGAGAAACCGGCGGGCCAAGGAACACTCAAGGGGTGGGACTCCGCTCTGGCCTCACCAATTGGAGCGCGTGCCGGGGGCGGGGCTCGGCGGCTCAGCTTCCAGGGCCCGAGGGGGGGTAAACAAGATGGCGGCTGCGGGAGGGGGTCCTTGCTTTTCTGCTGCCCCCCTCAGCCGCCCTCCTCTCACCCGCCGCCGCCCCCGCTGCAGGAGACAGCTTTCGCGCCGTCCTCGCCCCGCTCGGAAAGCCCCCCGCTTCCCTCCCCCCACCGGCGCAGGCCCAGGTCCCCGTAGGCCCCGCCGCCCGCGCCCCCGCTCGGTCCGGCCCCGCTGCCGCCCCCCATTACCTCAGCCGCCGGCCCGGCCCCAACGTTCGGGGGGCCCCGGGCGCGGACAGGCCGGCCGTCGAGCAGGTCGACGCGGCCCGGGGAGCGGAGCGCGGCCTCCTCCCGCGCCGGTCTCCGCGGCCACAGCCGTGCCCCCTCCCAGCCCGCCGCGCGGGGGCCCCAGCCCGGCCACCAGCGCCGCTCCCGGGAGAGGAGGGGGAATGGAGCCGCCGCCGCCGCCGCCGCCGCCGCCACGGAGCCCGGCCGAGGGGAGGGAGGGATCAGCCCCCAGGCAGGATCCGCCCCTCCGGCCTCCCCCCGCCACCTCCACCCCTTCCCTCGCTCCCTCCCTGGCTCCGCGACTCTCCCGCAGAACGGGAGCGAGAGCGCCAAAGAGGGGAGCACCGGGGAGAGGATCCCCCCGCCCGGGGCGGCGCGGAGAGGAGCGCGGAGCCGCCGCCGCCACGGGGCACGGTCCCCGGCTCGGCCTCACGGTGGCGGTGCGGGCGCGGCGGGGGCGCGGAGCGGAGACGGGGTCGCCGCCCGAGCCGCCCAGGCCCGGCCCGCGCGGGCCAGGCCAGGCGCGGCGGGGTCATTCGGAGCCGGTGGGGAAAGGCGGGATCCCTAACTCGATAGAGTAGTCACCCTGCCCCCGCCCCTCCCCCTTTGCCTGCCGGGTGTTGGCTCAGGTTTTGGCAACAATCCCCACCTCGGAGCTCGAGGGCCCCTCCAGAGGTTAAGCCGCAGGGCGGTCGGTCAAGTCAAAACCGATCTGTAGTTTCTTGGGATGCAGGTGCCTGCACTCCTCCCAGAAGGTCGTGTCCCCCACCCCTCACCCCAATCGGGTCGCGAGGACAAAGGTCTAGCGATGCCCGTCCCCTCCCCCAGCGAGGACAGCCGGGAAAGAGTTGCCTCTGTTGTGTTACAGGTGAGCGACGTGTTCCCCACAAGGCATCCTTCTTGAGAAACAGACCTGACTTTTCGTTGGGCCACCTCTCCCTTCTGGGTGTAAAGAGAGTAAACATGCAAGTTTGTCAGTCTGCTTAGGGACGTCTGCTAACTCGTTTATCGCTGTAGACCAGGGAAACACTCCTTCAACCTGATTGGGCTAGGAGTCGGTTAAATTGAATGCGGTAAGCGGCTTTCTAAGACGATGCTTGACAAATGGCAACTTCAGGCTTTCAGAGGTAAACCAGCCTGGCTTTGGTTTTGACAAAATTTAAGAAGCCGGCTCCTGTTGCCTCCCGCCTTTTTAACCGATAAATTGGAAAGCTTACGGCGTATGATTGAAGTCGTAAGCACCAATATTTAACGATGTTTATAGAGGACATATGGATAAACTGCCTTTAAGTGTGAAGATGAGTGACATTTTGAGTTTCCTCTGCCCACGCCGGTGGTATATAGCTTGGTGAGACTTTCACAACCTCTTGCTTAGTTCTGATGATGGAGGACCGCACAGTCTAGAGACCCAGAGGATGAAGGATAGGGTACTAGGATTCAGGTCTTCCAAAGGTTTAAACCGAACCTGTTTTATCCTAAGGAATTTAAATATATTGTGTTTTGAATTTTAAAGTTTGGTAATAGGAAACTAATTTGTATTACAAAGATGTTTTCCTGATTAAGTGGTAGCATCTTCTGGCAAAGTGATAGCAAAAATACTTAACCAATTTTTTTTATATATTTATAAAAAAGGGGGTGGCTTGTGGAGCTAAGTAAGGACGAAGATGAAGATGAAATGGCAAGTATTGTAAGGCTGAGGGGATAATCATTTGGAGGGAAGGTGTGGAAGAAAAGATGATTAATTGTAGAAGGAAAAACCCCAGAGGCAAGAGAATGTTACAATTACTTTTAGTTAAGAAAAACAAAAAAACTGGAGACTAATGGGAACAAGGATACTGAATTTTATTTCTTGTTCTTTTAAAATGTGAAATATAATCATTTATACATACAATTAGTAACTTTTTTCTTCATGGATGCTCTCAAATTTTATTTGTCACAGTTCCATTGTGATTCAGAACTACATTTTTCCACTAAAATTAATGAATAAATACTTTGAGAAAAATGCATTGCTTTTTATTTTTAACAGTAATATAATGATTTTTAATGCTATTGAAAGTGCATGACATTAACCTAATATAATTCCTAGATTTTTCTACTCAAAAATTTCATAGAAAGACATTCAACCTAAGCGTTTTCCATTTCCAGCCTCCACTTTCTCATTACAGTTGTCCTCACTTTTATTTTTGACATTTGGGATTCTATTAGTGTGACTGCACAAATAATCAGTTTACTATGATGTAATCTTCCACATAACATGGGACACTTATGTTATTAAAAACAAATTTGGAACATGAATCAAAAATCCCAGGGGCACCAAATTTAATTCACTTTGATCTTTAGCTATTTTAAAGAGTGTAAAGTCACCAGTCCCTGGCTTCTCCATTAAACCATACAAATAATTAAGTTCAACAAACAGAGGCAGTTACCTTTAATTCCAAATAGTAGTTTTAAACACTTCATCTTTAATTAGAAAGTAACAATTGGAATAGGAGAATGTTTTACCATTTAGAGCTAAGAGGGGAGACATGCCAACAATAAGTTTCCTCTGCCTCCCCCCATTATCTCAGGATATCTTTGTAAATACTTTACTATTATCATTAGTCTACCAAGGCAAGAAGCCTCTGATGGGTCAGATGTGGGAAAATTGGTTAAGATTTAGGGGTGGGGGAAAAAAAACACCCTTCCAGAGCTAGATGGCCCAGCATGCACAGACAAAGGTATAACACCATTTAAGATAGATTCAGAGAACAGTGGGGAACCCCGTTTGACCCAAAAAGTGGCAGGTGTGAGAGAAAAGCCCGGAAAGGTGAAACAAAACCCTAGCGTGGAGGCTGTTGGGTGGGGAACTGAATGTGAAGGGGCAGGAGGACATGATGATTTTTGTAACAGGGAAATAACTTTCAGAGTTCCTTGCTCTAAGATCTAGTCAGGCAAGCGAGTGTGGTGCAATATGGTTTAAATTATCCAACTAGTATGGCTTGCATTATCCTCTTTGGACTTGGATTCTAGCTAGAACACACCATAAACCTGGAAGTAAATAGTTTGTGGCATGTGTAAATTGTTCAACCCGAGTTTGATGCCTTCTCATTTCAACTTTCAATTAGCACTTCTATCAAATCCGTAACTCTTGATCATGAATGAAGTTAAGGTACCATAAAATATGTGATTTCCATGTTTTAGCAAAAGAACTGACCCTGTAAGTAGTCATCTAGTTGGTATATTTTTTCACTAAAGAGGGAGAAAATAAAAATAATAGCACCTCCCCAAACAGAACTTGTGTTTTAACAAGATCCCCCTAAGGATTCATATGTATGATGGTTAATTTTATGTGCCGACTTGACTGGACTTAAAGATATCTAGATAGCTGGTAAAACATTTCTGGGTGTGTCTTTTCTTGGACACAGGTGTTCCTGGTTTCCAGGCTTTTAGACTTGGACTGAATCATACCACCTGCTTTCCTGGTCCTCCAGCTTGCATATGGCAGGTCATGGGACTTCACGGTCTCCATGATTGCTTAGATTAATTCCTATAATAAATACCTTCATTATATATATAGAATGAAGTTTGGGGGATGAATGCATGTGCTCAGTCCACACACTTTAGCTATAACAGATGTTTCTTTGGAGAACTCTGACTAATACTATATGCATATTAAAGTTAAGAAATGGTGGATTAGAGGGTAATTAGAAAACTCCAGGCTTAATGTGTTTTAAGATCCTTGCAGTTTCTGGGAAAGGGGCAAAGTTCTAGGGATAACATTAGCTGTTGCTTAGTCAAGAATACATGTTGTAATCTGTGATTTCACTTATATGAAATTCTTGAAAGTGCTGACCAATCAGTAGTGACAGGAAACAGGTTGGTGGCTGCGTGGAGGTAGAGGAGAGGCCAGACCTAAGGGCATGAGGGAACTTTTCAGAATGACAAAAACATTCTACCAGTTGATTTTGGTACGGAGAAACAAAGATGTATACATCTGTCAAAGGCACTGAACTGGAGAGCTATAAACTGTTTTACATAAATTATATCACAGTTAAGTTGATAAAGAGAATACCTCTTGTAATTTATAGACTAATCATTAAGAGAATTTTTAAAAAAGGATATAACTCACAGAAAAAAGGAGTAATAAATCAGAAAACAAGGAAAGAAAACATCATAAAGGTGGAATCCATCAGCAATGAAATGGCAGGTTTAAACTCCGTCTGTCTACCTTCTGCACTGTAGTAATCTATAATGAGAGGGGCAGTTCTAGCAAATTTGATGGTAGATAGTTAAAACGTGTGGATTGAGCATGCATTTATTCCCCGAACTTCACTAATATGTTAGTATAGGATTAGAAAATAAACACACACACATAAGATAATAAAATCCACAAGAACAAAGAGAATGGGGGAAAGAAACAACAGCAGATGAGAACTGTCGATAGAGTTTTGGAGAATAGAAGCAGGAGGATGAACAAATCATAGAAAACAAACAAATCTGCAAGAAAGACCAGTAAAAACCAGCTGATTCACATTAGACAGCTAAAAAGGCTGAGAAGTAGGAGGCTGCAGATCCTCCTGTAGGGGGCTGGGGAGTGGGGCACACCTGGACATTGGATTGTCTGAAAAGTCTGTAGAAAGGGCAGTTAGATCTCCTCATTAGTCCTGGGAGATTTACCATCTCAAGAAATTGAACTAAGGGGATCCTGGACTTGGGGATGTCAGGCACCAATGAGGGCAGAGACCAAGTTGAAATGGGAATTAAAATTAAACTCTACATGCTAAATGGAGAGACACCCTTTTCCTTCTCAGGGCAGAAGAAGAGGAAGAGAGAAAGAAGCTCGTACAAATTGCTGGAAGCTGGTGTTCCAGAAGGGGCCGAGGGAAAATCCAATGAAAACATTTTTAGTCAGTCTATCCTTTCAGTAGGGAATTGGGGGAAAAATGTTTTCATGAGATCAAAATCCTCAGTGGTCCTGTCCCTTCCTGCCCTCCCCCCCACACACACATTTCAGAACACTGATAGCCAAGTTTATATCAGAACAGTCGGAATGGATTACAAGAGACATTTGACCACGGGAGAGTAGGTTTTTCAGTACTGATGGACAGTTTAGAGATGAATTAAAATGTACACAGAAGATGAAAATATTAAAACAGGCAATTATTAATTCCAGGAAAGGCAATAACTCACACGAAAAAGAAGTACAATTTCAGTTGAACCTGTGTGGCTCATTTGCAAACATCTGTATAATCATAATGAAAAACAATAGAGATTTAACTAAAAATCATGATAAAACACTATTGGGAATATGAGGTGAGTGGTGGGCAATATGAGTTAAATCCCCAGTATAGTTAAAAGATGAACAACAGATAAAATTGAAAAAAATCAAAAAACTAACAGCAAATGCATGTTACTGTATTTAGAAATGAAAGATAAATGCTGGAAGAAACTATGAAAGGATTTGAAATCTTTGCTTTTGGGTTGGGAAAGCTGAATTAGGACAAGGCAAGGGCTCTCAGGTTTTATTTTTAATATTGATTTTTTAAGACTATGTTTGTAAAAAAAAGGACTATGTATGTAATTTCATAAAAGTTAATATGAAAAAATAAAGTAGTTTAATTCCAGTACTAAATGAGTGAAAAGCGGCTATGATAAATTCGCTTTCTAATTCAATGTGGCAGAAAGAATGCACGTTATGCAGAGAACAGTTAACATAAGGACCTGACTGCTAACCTTTGAAATGCCTGCTTACCAGGCTGTCCCGTGGCTAGTATCTGGGAACTTGAGTTTCGGGGAGGTTCTCACTACACTAACCAATTAAGAGTGGCTCACTGTGCCTAAACCATTTGTGCAATCCAAATTCTTCTGGAAGGAAAGAATTTGAGTACATGCAAGATGGAGAGAGCCTATGTAACCATCTCCCAATAAAAACCACCCCAGCATAGTTTCTAATGAGCTCTCCTGTGGACAACATCTGGCATACGTTGTTACATCTTATCGCTGCGGGAATTAAGTGTGTCTGACCTGTGTGGCTCCACTCATGGAAGCTTGGGCCTGCTTTCCTCAAGACTTTATCCCATGTGTCTTTTCTCTTTGCTGATTTTGCTTACCTTATTCCTTTTTTTTTTTTAGAAGTTAAATTTATTGGGCTGACATTGGTCCATAAGAATACATAGGTTTCAGGTAAACATCTCCATCGTATTTGAACTGTTGATTGCATTGTGTACCCATCACCCAGGTCAAATCATTTTCTGTCACTGTATATTTGTCCCTTTTTACTCCCTCCCGTCCCCAACCATTTCACTTTTGTCTATGTCCATGAGTCTCAGTTTTCTATCCCACCTATGTGTGAAATCGTGTAGTTCCTAGCTTTTTCTGATTTACTTATTTCACTCAGTATAATGTTCTCAAGGTCCCTCCATGTTGTCGTAAATGACAATGTGTCATCCTTCCTTATGGCTGAGGAGTATTCCAGTGTATATATGTACCACATCTTCTTTATCCGATCCTCTGTTGAGGGGTACTTTGGTTGTTTCCGTGTCTTGGCCACCGTGACTGATTGATTATAATAAATCACAGCCGTAAATATGGCCGCATGCTGAGTCGTGTGGTTTCTCCTAGGGAATCACTGAATTTGGGGTGAGCTTGAGGACCCCTGCCACACATTTAACTCCAAATATTCCAGTAAGATAATATTGTAATTACAGGGTGTGTGCTTGCAAGCAGCGAAACCCAATTCTAGCTGTCTCGGGCCAAAAGAGAATTTCTTAGAAGTGTTTAAGGAGGCTCACACGTTGACAGGAGACCAGAGGAGCAAGCTACAAATCAAATAGACCATAGCTAGGTCATTGCCACTGGGGCCAATGTTGTAAATAGTATCTTAAAATATTTTTCTGTTAGTTGCTAGTATTGGAAATATAATTTATTGTTGCATGTTCATCTTGTATTTAGCGCACTTGCTAAACTTTCTTATGTATTTCTTATAATTTATGTAGGTTCTTAAGGGTTTTCTCTGTAATTATATGTGAATAATAGTTTTGATCTTCCCTTTTCAAATGTTAGGCTTCCCTCCTCCCTCCCTCCCTCCCTCCCTCCCTTCCTTCCTTCCTTCCTTCCTTCCTTCCTTCCTTCCTTCCTTCCTCTCTTCCTTCTTTCCTTCTTTCCTTCCTTCCTTCCTTTCTTTCTTCCCTCAGCACAATGTTGGATAAAAGCAGTTATAGTAGCCATCCTTGTCTTGTTAGTCAGTTTAAAGGGAATGCTCTGACATTTCCCTATTAAGGATGATGTTTGCTTTAGGAACATTTAGATACCCTTTAACAGATGAAGGGTATTTCTATTCTTACTCTGTTAGAAGTTATTTTATCGTGATGAGTGCTAAATTGTATCAAATGCTTTTTCTGCATCTATTAAAATAATTGATTTTCTCCTTTACTGTTAGAGAATTGGTTCTCTAATATTAAACCATTCTTGTATCCCTGGAATTAGCCTGACTTTGTCATGATTTATTGCCTCTTTTATACATTGCTAATTTGGTTTGCAAATACTTTAATATATTTGCATTGAGGTTCACAAGTGAGATTGACTGTAATTTGATTGCTTTGGGAATTACGTTTTAATCTCATATAATGAATTAAGAACATTTCCCCTTTTCTGTTTTCTGGAAGAGTTCATATAAAATTGAAATAAACTGTTTCTTGAGAAGTTGGTAGAATTTGCCTAATCAATTATTAAATCCTGATGGTTTCTTTGTAAGAAAATGTAACTACAGTATCTTCAGTTTCTTTAATGAGCATAGGATTATGAGACCTTCATTGATTGAGTTACATTTTTCTAGGACTTGTTCATCTAAGTTTTTATAAAATATCTTTTAAATCTCTGCCGTATCTGTAGTTATGTCCTCTTTTGCATGCCTAATGCATTTCTTTCTCACCCTTTTCTCTCCCCTCTCCCCCCAACCCTGTCAATTTTATTAGTTCTTTACTCCCCTGGATAACAAGCTTTTGGCTTTGTTGATTCTCTTTTTTTCTATTTTCTTGATTGTAGTCCAAGATCATTTTTTAATCTGCTTTCTTCCACCTTTTTTGAGTTTATTCTGTTATTTTTATAACTTAAGTTGGGTCCTTAGTTCTTTAATTTTTCAAATAGTCTTCATTTCTTTTTTTTTATTTTTATTTTTCTTTTACAGGGACAGAGAGAGAGTCAGAGAGAGGGATAGATAGGGACAGACAGGAACGGAGAGAGATGAGAAGCATCAATCATCAGTTTTTTGTTGCGACACCTTAGTTGTTCATTGATTGCTTTCTCATATATGCCTTGACCGTGGGCCTTCAGCAGACCAAGTAACCCCTTGCTTGAGCCAGTGACCTTGGGTCCAAGCTGGTGAGCTTTTTTTTGCTCAAGCCAGTTGAGCCTGCACTCAAGCTGGCGACATCGGGGTCTCGAACCTGGGTCCTCTACATCCCAGTCCGACGCTCTATCCACTGCGCCACCGCCTGGTCGGACGTCTTCATTTCTAATGTAAGCATTTAAGTCTATAAATTTACATTGAATTACCACTAGTTTTTTTTTTCTTTTCTTTTTTTTCTTTTTTATTATTGCTCAGTTCTAAATATTTCTTGCACTCTATTATGAGTTCTTCTTGGAAACAAGTGCTGCTTTTGAATTGTGTGTTTAATTAACTTTTTTATTTTGAGATAATTGTAGATTCACATGAATTTGTAAGAAATAATGCAAAGAGGCCCCATGTACCTTTTATCATTTCCTCCAGTAGCAACATCTTGCAAAAATGATAGAAAAATATTACAACCAGGTATTGACATTGGTAAGAATTCAACTATTCATTTGACTGAGGATCCCTTTATATATGATGAATCACTTCTCTCTCGCTGCCTTCAAGATTGTCTCTTTGTCCTTGACTTTTGACAGTGTGATTACAGTGTGTCTAGGTATGGATCTCTTTGCGTTTATTTTCTTTGGAGTGTGTTGAGCTTCTTGAGTGTGTAGATTAATGGCTTTCACCCAGTTTGGGAAGTTTTGGGCCATTATTTCTTCAGATATTCTTTTTGCTCCTCTCTCTCTCTCCTCTCCTTCTGGGGCCTCCATCATACGTGTGTGGTATGCCTCATGACATTTTACAGTTAGTTCTCTGAGGCTCTGTACGTTTTTCTTATTCTTTTTTCTCTTTGTTCCTTAAACTGAAGAATCTCAATTGAGCTGTCTTGAGGTTTGCGGATTCTACTCTCTGTCAGCTTGCATCTTCAGTTGTGCCCCTCTGGTAATTTTTAAAATTTTCAGTTACGGTACCTTTCCACTCCAGAATTTCTGTTTGGTTCTCTTTGATAATTCTATCTCTTTACTGACGTTCTCTATTTGGTGAGACATTCTCATACTTTTTTTAGTTATTTAGACATGATTTTCTTTAGTTCTGTTAAATAGCAAAAATTCAACTAACTAGATTTAAAGATTAAATTAGCTTTATTTAATGATTCATAAATCAGGCAGCATCCCATCTAGCAAATAGAAAGGTGCTACCAAGGGGGTATATACAGCAAAGGAAAGGGTTTTTTTGTTTGTTTGTTTTTTGTATTTTTCTGAAGTTGGAAACGGGGAGGCAGTCAGACAGACTCCCGCATGCGCCCGACTGAGATCCACCCCGGCATGCCCACCAGGGGGCGATGCTCTGCCCATCTGGGGTGTTGCTCTGTTGCAACCAGAGCCATTCTAGCACCTGAGACAGAGGCCATGGAGCCATCCTCAGTGCCCTGGCCAACTTTGCTCCAATGGAGCCTCGACTGTGGAAGGGGAAGAGAGAGACAGAGAGGAAGGAGAGGGGGAGGGGTGGAGAAGCAGATGGGCACTTCTCCTGTGTGCCCTGGCCAGGAATCCAACCCGAGACTCCCGCACGCCAGGCCGATGCTCTACCACTGAGCCAACCGGCCAGGGCCAGGAAAGGTTTTTAAAGGCAGGGAGGAGGCAGGAAAAGGAAGTTTATTAGCAAAGAGTGGATCGTTTCTGTCCCCCAATGGGGGACAGAAGGGGCCTAATAGGGATTGCCTTTTTAATGATGACCAGGTAATTCCACGCTGACTGGTTAAAGGTCACATTTCTTGGAGAGGCTGAAACTGCTGTTAGGTTAGCTATTAAGTCTTGGTTTGCTGATGTGGGACTTAGCACAAATGACTCCATTTTGGGCCAGTTGTTTCTTCTTCACTGTTCTTTGAACACATTTATAGTAATTGATTTAAAATCTGTCTAATGAAGTTTGTCCATCTGGGCTCCTGAGAGACAGTTTCTGTTAAACTGTTTCCTCCCCCCACCCTGTATATGTCCATATTTTCCCATTCTTTGCATGTCTCATAAGTTTTCATTGAGAACTAGACATTTTAAATAATATAATGTGGCAACTCTGAAAAGCAGAATTTCCTCACTCCCCAGGGTTTTGTTTTGTTTTAATTATAGCTGACATTCAATATTATTTTATATTAGTTTCAGGTATGCAGCATAGTAGTTAGACATTTATAGAACTTGTGAAATGATCCCCCAGTAAGTCTAGGGCCCACCTGGCACTACCCAGCATATAGTTATTACAGTATTACTGGCTCTACGGTCTACGCTGTACTTTACATCCCTGTGACTATTTACTCGTCTGGACTTCTCAATCCCTCCAGCTTTCTCACCCCACCCCCTCGCCCTTTTCACCCCACCTGGCAACCATCAGTCTGTTCTCTGTATCGATGAGTGTTTCTATTTCTTTTGTTCATTTTTTTTTTTTTAGATTCCACATGTAAGTGAAATCATATGGTGTTTTTATTTCTCTGTCTGACCTATTTCACTGAGCATAATGAAATATCCTCTAGGTCCATCCGTGTTGTTGTAAATGGTAAGATTTTGTTGTTGTTTTTTTTTAATTGGATTTATTGGGGTGACATTGGTAAACAAAATTATACAGATTTCAGGTATACAATTGTTTTTAATTTTTAAAAATTTTATTTATTGCCTGACCTGTGGTGGCGCAGTGGATAAAACGTCAACCTGGAAACGCTGAGGTCGCCAGTTCAAAACCCTGGGCTTGCCTGGTCAAGGCACATATGGGAGTTGATACTTCTTGCTCCTCCCCCCTTTTCTCTCTTTCTCTATCCCCCCTCTCTATAATGAATAAATAAAAAAAATTTATTTATTAATTATAGGGAAAGGAAGGGAGAGAGAGAGAGACAGGATCATTGGTCTGTTCCTGTATATGCCCTGACCAGGTATTGAACTGGCAACCTCTGTGCCTTGGAGCGATGCTCCAACCAACTGAGCTACCCAGCCAGGGCTCAGGTGTACAGTTTTATAACACATCACCTGTCTCTTGTATTGTATGTTCACCACCCCAAGTCAAGTCTCCTGTCATCGCCGTTTAACCCCCTTTACCCTCTTTTACACTCCCCACCCCCTTTTTCCTCCGGTAGTCATCATAGTTTTGTCTGTGTGTATGAGGGTTTTTTTTTCTTAATCCCTTTTTTCACTCAGTCCCCCAACTCCCTGCCCTCTGACAGCTGTCAGTCTGTTCTCTGTTTCTGTGAATCTGTTTCTATTTTGTTTGTTAGTTTATTTTGTTCATTAGCTTCCACTTATAAGTGAACTCATAGTATTTGTCTTTTTCTCTGACTGACTTATTTCACTTAGCATACTATTCTTCAGGTCTATTCATACTGTCGCAAAGGGTAAGATGCCTTCTTTTCTATGGCCAAGGGATGTTCTGTTGTCTAAATGTACGAAAGCTTTTTTATTCACTCATCTCCTGATGGGCACTTAGGCTGCTTCCAGATCTTAGCTATTGTGCATAACACTGCAGTGGACGTAGAGCTGCATATAGTCTTTCAAATTAGTGTTTTGGGTTTCTTCAGATAAAAGCCCAGAAGTAGAATCACTGGATCATAAAGCAGCTCTATTTTTAATTTTTGAGGTAATTTTATACTGCTTTAACACTGGCTGCACCAACCTGCATTCCCACCACAGTGCACAGGGGTTCCCTTTTCTCTCACCAGTATTTGTTGTTTGTTGATTTATTTACTGATAGCCATTCTGACAGGTGTGTGGTGATATCTCATGTGGTTTTATTTATTTATTTATTTTTTAGTGAGACAGACAGACAGGAAGGGAGACAAGAAGCATCAACTCATAGTTGCAGCACCTTAGTTGTTCATTGATTGCTTACTCATGTGCCTTGACCAGGGGACTCCAGTCGAGCCAATGACCCCTTGCTCAAGCCAGTGACCTTGGGCTCAAGCCAATGACCTTTGGCTTCAAGCCGGAGACCTTTGAGCTCAAGCCAGTGACCATGGGGTCATATCTATAATCCCACACTCAAGCCAGCAACCCTACACTCAAGCTGGTGAGCCTGTGCTCAAGCTGGGTGAACCCACTCAAGCCAGGCACCTCAGGGTTTCGAACCTGGGTCCTCAGCATCCCAGGCCGATGCTCTAACCACTGCACCACTGCCTGGTCAGGCTCATGTGGTTTTAATTTACATTTCTCTGATGATTAGTGATCTTGAGCATCTTTTCCTATGATCTGTGTGTCCTCTTTGGAGAAATATCCACTCAGGTTCTCTGTCCATTTTTTCATTGGATTGTTTGGGGAGGTTTGGTATTAAGTTGTATGAGTTCTTTATCAGATTTGGATATTGAACCCTTACCGGATGTATCATTGGTGAATACATTCTCCCGATCCATGTTCTCTTTTCATCTTATTGGTGGTTTCCTTTGCTGTGTAAACACTGTGTAGTTTGATGTATTATTATGTGGTTGTTTTTTCTTTTGTTTCCCCAGGATTTGTTGATGCTTCTGCTTGTTATTGCTGCTGCTGCTGCTGCTATTTGTTTGTTTAACGACTTTCCTGAACTAATTTTGTAGCCTGTATTGTCATGTGTGGCACTGTAGTCTCTGCTTGATTAGCTTAATGATCAGATAATGAATGGACAGATATTTCCTTCCATGCCTTGCATTAAATCTCTAAGCCTTTGCGAACGGTGTGTGTGTGTATATGTTAGGGTGTGTGTGTGTGTTGGGGTATATTTTCAAGACTCCAGCACACTGTGGACAACTCCGCTTTAGTATTTACTTCCTGCTTGTGCAGAGCCCTGGGGTCTGCTGTGGTGAGAGAGATTAGGGTCTTTTCCGACCTTATGCAATGGTGGGATTCAAATAATATAACAACCGGTCCTCTGCCCTAATGACTGTTTTAAGTATAGAAAAACAATATACTGAAAGGTAGTTTATTATTTCAAACACTTAATACTTAAATAAGAACAATAAAAGAGGTATACACAATTAGATTATGTGATAAGAGTTTTAAAATATTAATAAAAATGTATTAAATAATACCTGACCAAAAAAAACAGTACAAGTTGTCACCCCTTGGTTGGTTGGCACTTTTTCTTTTTATGTTACATGTTTGTTTACTGAAGCAACAAACACAAGGGAATTAAAATGTAGTCTTTCATGAGAGGTATAATGAGTTTTTTGGGTTTTTTTATATATATTTATTTTTACAAAGACAGAGAGTCAGAGAGAGGGACAGACAGGTAGGAACAAAGAGAGATGAGAAGCATCAATCATCAGTTTTTTGTTGCAGCACCTTATTTGTTCATTGATTGCTTTCTCATATGTGCCTTGACCGCGGGCCTTCAGCAGACCGAGTAACCCCTTGATCGAGCCAGCAACCTTGGGGCCAAGCTGGTGAGCCTTGCTCAAACCAGATGAGCCCGCACTCAAACTGGCAACCTCTGGGTCTCGAACCTGGGTCTTCCACATCCCAGTTTGACGCTCTATCCACTGCGCCACCGCCCAGTCAGGCAATGAGTTTTATGAAATGAATAAATAAATATTACAAGCATCGTTCCATCAAATTTTTTCACCTATGGATGAATGAACATGACTATGGGCGCTTAGAACATGCTGTTGCACAGATGAACGTTAAAAAAGTCAGGAATGTAGGTTTGTGATTTCCACATTGGACGGCTGCCCGAGCGCCCACCTTAGAGACAATCCTGATGACAAATGCCAGTTTAACAACTGGTTCACTGAACTCAACAAAAAAATAGGTATTGGTTCTGCTGAACTGGCACAAACCGGCTGAATCCACCACTGAACCTTGTATACGCATATGACCTAGATTTCAAGGAATACGTCAGACCTTTTCAGAGACTCCTGTAGATACCTTATATCCAAATTTTTCCTTTTAAGCTTTTCATCAGCTGTTTCTTTTTTTCTCCACCCAGCCGTTATCACCTGAGGCACCTGTGATGTTAAACAATTGCCACTGGTTGCTTTCAGTAAATACTCCTATTCACAGTGAATAAGCTGTGAGGGAGTTCAAATGAACACAAGTCCTGAGAGTGGTCGTTTACCAGAAACTGCCAGACATTTCACATAATGACAATTCTTTGAGAATAGGGCCTTTGAGAAGCTGCAGACCCACTTTGTCCCCTTTACTATGACAGTGAGGCTGCTGGTTTTCGTGGATCCCATGATTGCAGGGTGTTGGTTCCCAGGGCCACCATGGAACTGAGCAGAGAGGGATGAGAACAGGCAAGGTTACCATGCCACAAAGTTCTCTGTTTTCTGAGATTCAGCCTTTTTTTTTTTTTTTAATGAATAAACACTCCTCAGACTCTTCTGAGCCTTGGCTAACTTCCAGAGTTCCAAAAATGCTGATTTGGGCAATTATTTTTTACCAGTTATCTCATTGCTTTTTATGAAGGAGCAGAATTATTCTTTATTTATTGATTTTATTTTATTTAAAATTTTTATTATTATTGATTGATTGATCTTAGAGAGATAGAGGAAAGAAGAGAAAGAGGCATTCATTTCTTGTTCCGCTTAGTTGTGTGTTCATTGGTGCCCTGACCAGGGCTCAAACCCACAACCTTGTCATTTCTGGTCAATGTGCTAACTGACTGAGCTAATCAGCCAGGGCCTTTTCATTGATTTTAGAGAGTGGGAAAGGGATGGGGGTGGGGGGGGGCATGAGTTGTACTTCTTTAAAAATTTTTTAATTTATTGATTTTAGAGAGAGAGGATGGGAGAAAGAGAGAGAGAAACATAGAGCTGTCACTCCACCCATCCACGCACTCACTGGTTGACCCCTGCAAGTGTCCCAATCAAGGGCCGAACCTGCAACCCTGGCACGCCTGGCGACACTCTAACCGAGCTACCCAGCCAGGGCAAGCTGTATTTCATGTGTGGACCCAATGCCCGAGATGCTCATCTAAGAACCTGGTCTGATATCCATTCTTTGGGGGCTCGTGGATCTTAGCTTTACAAAGAATAAGGAAATCTTTGTACTTATTATTACTTATTGACACGCCAGAAATTCTAGCAAAATTTGGAAACCTAGAGAAAAGATGTCACTCATGTTCACTGGTGCTGAAGACTGGACCCGATTGAGATGCGTATCTTGGCTTTGGTTTCCTGACGTCGGACTAGATGAGCAAACAAAACAGCATCTCTGAAAGGGGGAGGCGGCTGAAAGTGCAGTTTCGACTCCTCACGTGCTCTCTTGACAGCTGTTTATTCTATGGACCTAAGTAGTGGCTCAGCACTGTGTGGTTCTGGATTTACTGACCATACAAAGACTTATGTGTGTGAGTGATGACCTTTGTTTCATCTATAAATCTAGTCAAACGATCAGTACTATGAACCCTGCAGAGAACAGCCTTTTAATTGATGAAGAGTAATAGTTTGGAATTATTCATGGTCACATAAGAGGGATTAAGAAAATATCCAAAACATGAAAACGAAGCAAAAAGTTAATGGTATGACCTTTCAAAATAACTTTCGGGCATTTTCTATAAGCTTCTGTAAGGATAGTCTGATTCTGGATAGGGACATAACTTAGTTTTCATAGTTCATTAGGGTCCAGAATTTCTTCAGTACTGCAAACCTGACTATTATGTGGTGACCTCTTATCTGTCAAGTAGATAAGAGCAATTCACCATCAAAGTTTTATTGTCCTGGTGGACGTTAACCAGTTTGGAACTTAATTTATTTTCTTTTTAATTTATTGATTTGGAGGGACATTGATTTTTCTCTTCCACTTATTTATGCATTCACTTGTTGATTTTTCTTTTTTTAGTGAGAGAGGGTGACAGACACACAGGAATGGAGAGAGACGAGAAGCATCAACTCACAGTTGGGGCACCTTAGTTGTTCAGTGATTACTTCTTATACGTGCCTTGATAGGGGAGTGGGACTCCAGCTGAGCCAGTGACCCCTTACTCAAGCCAGCCATTGTGCTCAAGCCAGTGTCCATGGGGTTCTGTCTATGATCCCACGCTCAAGCTGATGACCCCATGCTCAAGCTGGTGACCTTGGGGTTTTAAACCTGGGACCTCAGCATCCCAGGCTGACACTCTATCCACTGTGCCACCACCTGTCAGACCACTTGTTGGGATGATGCTCTAACCAACTGAGCTACCCGGCCAGGGCCAGAGGAGCAGAGTTTTTTTTGTTTTTTGTTTTTATAGAGACAAAGAGAGAGTCAGAGAGAGGGATAGACAGACAGGAATGGAGAGAGATGAGAAGCATCAATCATTAGTTTTTCATTGCAACACCTTAGTTGTTCATTGATTGCTTTCTCATATGTGCCTTGACCGTGGGCCTTCAGCAGACCGAGTAACTCCTTGCTTGAGCCAGCGACCTTGGGTCCAAGCTGGTGAGCTTTTTTTGCTCAAGCCAGATGAGCCCGCGCTCAAGCTGGCGACCTCGGGGTCTTGAACCTGGGCCCTCCGCATCCCAGTCCAACACTCTATCCACTGCGCCACCGCCTGGTCAGGCCCTGAGGGGCAGAGTTTTGAAGGTCCTTACTCCACCGTTTTAGAAGTGGCTCCTATCATATTGGCGTTGATACAAGAAGACAAAGAACACCTCCCATCCCCACGAGGACCCCTCCTGTTGTCTTATTATAGCCACACCTATTTCCTTTTCAAGTGCCCTCGGAAGTCCTGGCAACCACTAATCTGTTATTTTGTCATCTCTGGAATGGTCCCTAAATGGAATCATATAATATATAAGCTTTCAGGATTGCCTTTTTCTACTAAGCATAGTCCTCTGGATATTCATCTAGATTGTGGCCTTTATCAATAATTTGTTCCTTATTATTGCTAAGTAATAATCCATGATATTATGGATATACCACCGTTTGTTTACCCATTCACCAGCTGAAGGACATCTGAGTTGTTTCCAGTTTAGGGCTTTTACGAATAAAGCTGATATGAACATTCACGTACATGTCTTCCTGAACATGCCTTCATTTCTGTGGGCTATATACCCAGGAGCACATGGCTGAGTCATACAGCTACTGCACATGGGCAGGTCCTATGAAATACAATAGGGTGTATATCACGCTCATGATTATGTGGCAAAGGAGAAAGGATTTTGCTGATATAATGAAAGCCCCTAATCTGATGATCATGAGTTCATGAAAGGGAGATTACCTTGGATGAGACTGACCTGACCAGGCAAGCCCTTTGGAAGAGGGATTTGGGCCGTCCTGGAACTCAGAAGTGGCTTACCTGCTGGCTGGTGAAGATGCCAGCTGCCCTGAGTTTTACAGCTATGAAGAAATAAAATCCGCCAACAACATGTGAGGATGTAAGTGAGCCTCAGACAAGCCTGCAGCCTGGCTGAAACCTCCACTGTGGTCCCGTGAGACTCTGGAAAGAGGACCCGGCTACACTGGGCCCAGACTCCTGGTCTAAGGAAACTATGAGATAATAAATTGTTTTAAGCTGCTATGTTTATGGTAATTGATCGCATAGCAACAGACCACTAATACGATTTTTTGCATCAATTCTCAGGAATGAGACTGGTCTGTAATTTTCTTCCTTCCTTGTCAGATTTTTGTATAAATGTTATACTTGATCTCTAGGAATAATCTGGAAGATTTTTTTGTTTGTTTTTCCATGCCTTGAAACATACTGCTCACAAAAATTAGGGGATATTCAAAATAAATATGAAGCTATAAAATATCCCCTAATTTTTGTGAGCAATAGAGTTCAGAAAGCATTTGGGAAAGATGCATTGGACAGCTGTTTTTCAAAGGTGTGGTGGTAGAATTTTCTTGGGAAATCTGGAATTGATTTTACTTTTTCGAGGAGGAGTGGTTTTTAAAATCCATCCTGTTTTGATTTTATTATTTGGGAGTTTGTTTTGATAAATTACATTTTCCTCAAAAGTAATGTATAATTTTAAAATTATTCCCAAGTGTTTTCCCCCAATTGTTCTTTCTTATTTGATGCATTTGTGCTTTCTTCCATATTTTCTTCATTAAGTTAGGTTAGACTTGTCTGTCTTTTTTTTATTTAAGATTTTATTTATTTGGCCTGACCTGTGGTGGCGCAGTGGATAAAGCTTCGACCTGGAAATGCTGAGGTTGCCGGTTCGAAACCCTGGGCTTGCCTGGTTAAGGCACATATGGGAATTGATGCTTCCAGCTCCTCCCCCCTTCTCTCCCTCTGTCTCTTCTCTCTCTCTCTCTCTCTCTCTCTCTGTCTCTCCCTCTCCTCTCTAAAAAATGAATAAATAAAAAAATAAAAAAATCAATAAATAAAATCTTTAAAAAAAAAGATTTTATTTATTCATTTTTTAGAGAGGAGAGAGAAAGACAGAGAGAGAGAGAGAGAGAGAGAGAAGGGGGAGGAGCAGAAAGCATCAACTCCCATATGTGCCTGGACCGGGCAAGCCCAGGGTTTCTAACCCGCAACCTCAGTGCTCGAGGTTGATGCTTTATCCACTGCGCCACCACAGGTCAGACTAGGCTTGTCTGTCTTATGTTTTCCTAATACTGTACCATATTTATTTATCTTTTGATTGTAATTTATTAATTCCTGCTTTTACTTCTGATTTTGTCTTCTTTATTCCTTACTTTATTACTCTGAATGGGATATAGAATTTATTTATTTTTATTTTCTTTCATCAACAGAGGTATTTAAAGCTATGAATATTTCTTTAAGCAGCACTTTAGATATATCCCACAAGTTCTAACATATAGTTTTATATTGTTGTTTTCTGGGAGTTTTGTGATATCAGTTTTGAGTTCCTCTTTGAACGGTTGTCTAAGAGAGTGTTTTTAAGTTGCCAGAAAGAGGAGCTTTTGTGTTCTAATTTTATTGTTAATTCCTATGTTTGAATTCCACGAATGTAGTCTGTGATATCTTTACTTTTCAGAATTTAGTAAGATGTTATGTGTGTATGTGTTGATAAATATACATGGTCCCTTGAAAGCATATTCTCAAAATCAGAGTATAAAATCACATGTGCACATGTAGTAGGTATGTATGTGTGTATATGTCTTAGCCTTGTTTTTATCCATGTGATCTTACAAATCCTGAAGATTGAGGCCATGACTGGTTTGCTCAGTGGATAGAGCATCGGCCTGGCGTGCAGACATCCTGGGTTCGATACCCAGTCAGGGCACACATGAGAAGCGACCATCTGCTTCTCTTCCCCTCCCTCTCTCCCTTCTCTCTCTCTTCCCCTCTCGCAGCCAGTGGCTCAGTTGATTCGAGCATCAGCCCCAGATGGAGGTTGCCAGGTGGATCCTGGCCGGGGTGCATGTGGGAGTCTCTCTATCTCCTCTCCTCTCATTTAAAAAAATAATAATGAAGAGAGAATTAAAATGTCATCCTGCTAGTATATTTCTTTCTTTTTCTCCTTATATTATTTGTTTACATAGATATTCAAAGTTGTGTCTTTATTATCATTTATGCCTTTCAGAATTATGGAGCAATCTTCTTTTACATTTAGCTTTTGTATATTCTCTTATATTTTGCCTTTCTGTATTATTGTTTGGGTAAATCATTTCCTTTTAATGGATGATTTAAGCTCACTTGTATTTGCTGATATAACAAGTACATTTGGTTGGAATTGTCACACATTTTATATTATATTTTTCTGTGTAAGTCTTTTAGTATGTTCACTATGTGTTACTTTTTGTTGTGTGGCTTTTCTAATATTGAGAAAACTTTCCATTTTTGTTCCAGTGTTACCTTGTATGTTTGTAATCTTATATCACATCCTTCATTCTCTATTTCTTTAGTTAGTATGGATTTCCGACTGTGGCTCATGTTAAAATTAATGTGTTTTGTTTTTCCTCTCATTGCCTTCCGCTTTTCTTCTGCAATCCAATATTAGTAAGTAGATAAAATTACCTTTCTTTGTGTTAACCTTGAAGTGTTAACTATGGTTCTACTTTTATTACTTCATTTGTTTGTTTTAAATGATATTGTTTGACCTCCAGATGTTGTTTGATCCCCATCTGAGGCAGTGGTCCATTGTGATCTATTATCCTCCTCCTTTTCCCCTTCTCCTGTTTTTTTGTTAGTCCCATCCATATGTATTGTCAGACCACACTGTATTTAAATATCAATTTGCCACCTTGATTTCAATATCTACTTAAATATTATTCCAATAGTTATATATTAAATTAAATGTTCATCCCCACCCCACCCCCTTTTTTTAGGGAGAGAGAGACAGACAGACAGGAAGGGAGAGAGATGAGAAACATCAGTTCTTTATTGTGGCTCCTTAGTTGTTCATTGATTGCTTTCTCATATGTGCCTTGACTAGGGGGCTACAGCAGAGCGAGGGACCCCTTGCTCAAGCCAGCGACCTTGGGCTCAAGACGGCAACCTTTGGGCTCAAGCCAGCAACCATGGGGTCATGTCTATGATCCCACGCTCAAGCTGGATGGGCCCGCACTGAAGCCGGTGACCTCGGGGTTTCGAACCTGGGTCCTCTACATCCCAGTCGGATGCCTATCCACTGTGCCACTGCCTGGTCAGGCCATCCCCACCCTTTAGTCATTGTCTGTGCAGTCATCTCTTAATTGGCTAAAGTTCATCTGTTAGACATTTTCTCAGGGAAAGCTCATGGGACAATATTCCCTGAGTTTGTGTTGTGTCTGTCGTCTTTCAGCCTGAAAGACAGCTTGGCTGGGTGGTAAACCCTTGGCTTACCCTTTCTTTTCTTGAGTGTCTCTCAGGTACTTTTGCCCCTACCTTCTCCTGGAATCGAGTATGTCTGTTAAGAAATCTGAAGGCAGTGTGACTTTCTTTTTTCTTTCATAAATAACTTTATTTTGGGGGTGAAATACCAGGTGGCCCAACCAATTCTTTATTTTTATGATCCAACAATGTTACTATGATGTGTTTGAATTGGCTTTCCCTGGCTCACGCTACGTCCTTTGACTTGCAAAGAAGATTTAAGTCTTCTTTTATTTATGGAAAGATTTTAAAATTTATCTCTTGAACTATATGCCGAACTACTTCATATGTACTTACGTGTTCCGTTGGTTAGGTTTTCTGCTCCAGGGATTTCGACTATGAGTGGGGTCTGATCTCCTCTGCCAATTCCGGGCACCTAGCACTGCCCTCTGATCCTGTGCTGTCCAGTACGGTAGCCCTCGCTGCATGTGGCCATTTAATTCATTAAAATTCAAACGGAGAGCAAAGTTCCTTAGTGGCTCCAGGCACAGTTATGTGCTCAGCAGCCAGCCACACAGGGGAGAACATGCATATTTATATATCATTTCCATCAGAGTGGAAAATCCTACTGCACAGCTCCAGTTATGTGAACTTTTTGTATTTCCATTTCATTTTGTTTGCTTTTGTCATATCTGTCCTTCATGTTTCTTACTGTGACATTCAGGGGTGGTTCACTCTTCCTCTGTCGTTTCTTTCCCAGGCTGGGCCTCCTCGTGTTCCATCAGCCTTGCCCTCTCTTGTGTGATTGCTTGCAGTTCTGCTGTGAAGCCTTTCTTCACGGAGGCAGGTGCTTGTTTTATTTCGCTTATACAGGTAGTTCATTTTTGGTGAGAATTTTAATCTCTTCCTTGTCTGGTTCCTCATCTCTTAACTTTTACTATTCCTTTACACTTCTTTTTCTTTTCTTTTTTCTTCTTTTCGGTAAGAGAGAGGAGATAGAGGAACAGACTCCCGCACACACCCCTGACCAGGATCCATCCAGTAACCACCATCTGGGGCTAATGCTCTGCCCATCTGGGGCCATGCTTGCAACTGAGCTATTTTTAGCACCTGAGGTTGAGGCTCCACAGAGCCATCCTCAGCACCTGGGACAGATGCACTTGAACCAGTCGAGCCATGACTGCGGAAAGAGAGAGAGAGAGAAAGAGAGAAAGAAGGGGGAAGGGAAGGGGAGGAGAAGCAGATAGTTGCTTCTCCTGTGTGCCCTGACTGGGAATCAAACCTGGGACATCCATGTGCCGGGCTGACACTCTACCACTGAGCCGCCAACCGCCCAGGGCTCACACTTCTTTTCTTATAGTACAGGGTGTGGCAAAAATAGGTTTACAATTGTGAGTACGTAAAACAGTTTATTCTTGTATTATTATTATTTTTAAATTTTAGTTATTGGTTTTAGAGAGAGGGGAGAGAGAGAGAAAGATAGGAGCATTGATCTGTTTGTTCCTGTATGTGTCCTGACCAGGGATCAACTGGCAACCTCTGTGTTCCCGCTGACGCTGGACCCAACTGAGCTCTCTGGCCTGGGCTATATTATTATTTCTTAAATATTGTATTTGCATATGGACAGCTGTAAACCTACATTAGCCCCATCCTGTGTCTTTGTAATGCCAGTCCGTTTTTCTTACTCTTTATTGCAATGAGTTGGGTTTTCCTGACTCATCTCTTTGTTGGAAGTTCCTTCAACTAGTGTGTTCTGTGGGCATTTTCTGAGATCGGCCACTCCTGGCTCGTTTTTCTAGCCTCCCTCCCTTCTGTACTGAACCTCCGCCCACACAGCTCTGGCCGGTCGCCTTCGCCTGGTGCTCCCCCCCCTTCCCCGCTCTCTCGGCTCTGTGGGGTGCGGTGTAGAGGATATAGGCTGTCCGCTTCAGGGTGAGCCCCTTACCCACAGGAAGTGTAGCTTTACTAACATTTTCTGAGAGCTGCTAGCGCTGGCCTCCTTCTGTTTACTTAACCCCCTGTGGCGTCTACTGTACCCGATGCCCCAGGCAGTTCCTGGGACATTTTCCGCAGCACAGACGCATTTTTTACTCAAATGCATCATTTGAGTAAAACACAGATTACATCTGTCATTCATTCCAAAATGGGGTTGACTTGTTTTTGTCCCCTGTATATCTTGCAGTTTTGGCAAGACCTCTTCACGAAGAGAACACTCGCTCTTAGTAATCCCTTTTTTCCCACAAGCCTTGACCTTTTATTAACCTATATAGTATACATTTTCATTACTATCATTTTATAAAATGTTAGTTCGCATCTGCTTATATGTTTGCAACTCCTTTTCCTCCTCGCATCTCAGACCTCTTCCCGAGGTCATTTCCCCTCTGCCTTGAATGACAACCTTCAGAAATTTCTTCAGAGAAGGCTTGTTGTTGTTGTTGTTGTTGTTGTTTATCTGAAAATATCTTTAGTTCATAATTTTTCCTCGAAAGGTCATTTTCTGGCCTATCACTTTAGGTTGGTAGCTATTTCCTGTCTGTGCTTTGGGCATCATTTCAGCGGTCTAGAATGTGGTGTTGCCGTTGAGAGGTCTGCTGTGAGTCAGCTGTTGTTCCTGTGGGGCCGTCTGCCTTTCTTCTTTATCTGTCTTCTTTATCTGCTTTTAAAGCCTTCTCTTTGTCTTTGATGTTCTGAGTTTTACTCTATGGCATTTATTTTCTTTAAATATTTATTTTATTGATTTCAGAGATAGAGGAAGGAGAGAGAGAGAGAAAGAGAGAGACAGGAGCATCAATCCGTTCCTGTATGAGCCCGGGTATCGAACCAGCCATCTCTGCGCTTTCCGGACGATGCTCCAACCAACTGACTTATCTGGCCGGGGCAACTAGATGGTGTTTTGATATGGTTCTTTTTTTATTATTATTATTTATTTATTTATTTATTTATTTATTCATTTTAGAGGGGAGAGAGAGAGAGAAGGGGGGGGGAGGAGCAGGAAGCTTCAACTCCCATATGTGCCTTGACCGGGCAAGGCCAGGGTTTTGAACCGGCAACCTCAGCATTCCAGGTCGACGCTTTATCCACTGCACCACCACAGGTCAGGCCGATATGGTTCTTTTTAAATTTATCTTGCTTTGTATATGTTCTGCATCTTGGATCTGAGGATTCGTGTCTTTTTTTTTTTAATATTTTTTATTTATTTATTCATTTTAGAGAGGAGAAAGGGGGGTTGGGGGGAGGAGCAGGAAGCATCAACTCCCATATGTGCCTTGACCAAGCAAGCCCAGGGATTCGAACTGGCGACCTCTGTGTTTCCAGGTTGATGCTTTATCCACTGCGCCACCACAGGTCAGGCATGGATTCGTGTCTTTTCTTCTGGTCTGGAAAGTTCTCAGTAGCTGCTTTCCCAAATGTTATTCCTCTCCAGTCTCTTTACTCCCTTCTCCTGTGACTAACTAGATTATGTTAGACCTTTGCATTCTCTCCTCCTTCATCTCTCTCTGAGAGTTTTTCAACTTATTTCTCTGTGCTCCTTTTTAGGTCTCTTGTTCGATCACAGTGTAATTCCTTTTTTTTTTTTTTAAGTGAGGGAGAGACAGACAGACAGAAATGGAGAGAGATGAGAAGAATCAATTCATAGTTGTGGTACTTTTAGTCATTGATTGATTGCTTCTCATACGGGCCAGGACCAGGGGGCTCCAGCAGAGCCAGTGACCCTTTGCTCAAGCCAGTGACCTTGGGCTCAAGCCAGTGACCTTGGGATCATGTCAATGATTCCACACTCAAGCTGGCGACCCCATACTCAAGCTGGATAAGCCCACACTCAAGTTGGCAACCTCAGGGTTTCAAATCTGGGACTCAGTGTCCCAGGCTAATGCTCTATCCACTGTGCCACCGCTGGTCAGGCTGTAATTGCATATTTTATTTTTAAAGCATTTCATACATTTAAAAATAGTCTATGCCAAGTGAAAGATGACGAACACAAAGGGGTACACAATGTACAAGTCCATAGATGTGACATTCTGTAACAGGCAGAAGTACAGTAGAGCAGTGGTCCCCAACCCCCGGGCCGCAGACCAGTACTAGCCCTTTCCGTTTTATTTATATTTAAGTCTGAACAATGTTTTATTTTTTTAAAATGACCAGATTCCCTCTGTTACATCCGTCTAAGACTCACTCTTGACGCTTGTCTTGGTCACGTGATACATTTATCTGTCCCACCCGAAAGGCCGGTCCGTGAAAACATTTTCTGACATTAAACCGGTCCATGGCCCCAAAAAGGTTGGGGACTTGAGGACCACTGCAGTAGAGGGTCAAAATTCAAACCTGTGGCTGCCAAGGACTGGGAGGTGGGAAGAAAATTGACCTCATAGGGGCATGAGGGAATGTGGAAGGCAAGGGAAATATTTGCTATCTTGACTGTGGTTCCATGATGGTTCATTTGTCAACATTGTACCTAAAGAGGTGTCTACCTAAAAGAGAGTGAAGCTTTACTGTACTAAATTATACCTGATATACATATCGGGTTTATTGTATAGTGAATCACTATTCACATTTCATATATAAAAATAGAAATGAGGAGGAGGAAGAAAAAATTCGTTAGAATGTATGACTGTATACACAATCAAGAAAGCTATGTGGGTAGAGGTGACAGTCTTTATTCTCTAAGTGCTTCTGTGATGAGGCAGCCGGTCTGTATGAACTCCTCCTCTGTACTTTGTGTCCTGTCCCCTTTGCTGTCACATAGGCACTCAGTAAGTTGGGGTTTCTTTTTTTTTTTTTTAAGTTTATTCATTTTAGAGAGAGAGAGACAGAGAGAGAGAAGGGGGGAGGAGCTGGAAGCATCAACTCCCATATGTGCCTTGACCAGGCAAGCCCAGTGTTTCAAACTGGCAACCTCAACATTTCCAGGTCGAGGCTTTATCCACTGCGCCACCACAGGTCAGGCCGAGTTGGGGTTTCTTAGCCAACTTACCGTCACAGGGATCTGGGCCCTGGATCATTCGGTCCTTATACTAGGAGTGCGGTGGTCTTCTCTCAATGTTTATCCACTGGGTGTGGTAGTGTGGGACCCGCTCCAGGACAGCAGGTACGTTAAAACTCCTCCGTGCCCACCCGGGAGCTGCAACGTCTCCCTCCTGGATCGTCAAGACTACTGAGGATCAGTCACCCCAGTTAACACCATGATCCCCTCTTTGCCTAATCGTTTGTGGTATAAAAGCCCCAAGCTACCAGCATTGGAAACACTGTTTGGCCTGACCTGTGGGGTTTTTATTTCCCCCTTGTCGAAGCAATTATCTCTTATTTCCCCCAAGTCCCAAGTCAGAAGAGCGAATGACTTATTTGCCAAGTCATGTGACTTAATTATGACAGGCACTCCACTTCCGCCTCATAGTTCCCAGGCCGAAGAGGGGCAGTGGGTATGAGAAGCAACACATATGGATACATTGGTTCGGGATTCCAAACATATCCTACATCCCGCGGGCCAGCAGCCACCCGCAGGAGGTGTTGTCCTAGCTGGACAATCAACTGGATCTTCAATAGGTCTCTCTGCCATTCTGTGGGGCAGGCTGCTGGTCCAGGCATGGAGAGACTAGGAGTAACACATTCAGACCACTGACTGTGTCTTTAGAAACGGCTGGAACCCAGTCCTGTGTGTCATGCCTCTCCCACCGAGTGATAAAGTGCCGTTTGGAATGCTCTCCTTTATAGCTAGGTGGCTCAGAGGACTCACAGTGGGCAGCTTCCATAGGTCCAGTGGCCTTTGGGCTCCCCAAGGACCGAGGAGCAAGGCGAGAGCAGCTTCTCTAAGTGAAAATAACCACTTGTCTGAGAGGCCACAGCTTTGCTCAGACTCCTGCTGAGGCCAGCCACAGACTGCCGGTGGCACTCGTGCCCACCCACCCATGGCAGGCCGCTGGACCCACTGGGTCACAGAGGCCGAGGGAAAGAATCCCCTGCCTCTTCGCGGGGGGGTTATCTGTTATAGACATCAAGTCGGTCTGGAGTATATCGCTGACCTTCCTTCATCCCAGGGACTTACCAGGATGCTTTTGACGACAAGAAGAACCCTAACTCAAACTACCTTAAACGATCAGTCTTGCAGAGATTGGAAGTCTAGCAGTAGGGTGAGCTGTGATTGATCACGGGTTGTAATTTATTCGGGTTTACTGTGATCAACACTCAGTAATGTCGTTACAGAGACTCCTATCCCTCTGGGTGGCGGCCTTGCTCAGAGCTGGCTCCCCTCAAAGTCACAAAGTGGCTTCCGCGATTCTGTGTGTCAACACATCCAGACATAAAGTCCACAGGAAGAAGAGAGGTTCCCTCCCTGCCCCTTCCAGTAGGGGTGCAGATGTCTTCCTTCAGAATGGAGGAAATAGTTTCTAGAAGCTTTCAGGAGAACTCCCTTCCCATCTCTTGGGCCAGAATGGATGTCGTGTCCAGTCCTGGACCAATCACTGATGAAGGGAATACTTGACTTAGAGACTAATCATGTGGGCTAGAAAGGATGTTGGATAATAAAACACTGGGATGAACATAGACGCAGACTAACTCCCTCTGAGGTCTCTACCGCCTGCCTTGGTAACCATGCCCGCTTTGCTGCTGCTGGTGAAGTGCCGCTCCATGGGTCTGCCAGCCTGGGAGACCCCAGCCCATTACATTGAGGCGTTTCATCTCGTCTTCACGTTCCGGCAACATCAGTGGCCTCCAAAGAACAGACATGAAAGTGCTTTTCAAAGATGCTGGCCTCCCTTTCCCAAGCCTTTGATGAAGGGACCATCTGAGGTCGCCCAGGGCCCATGACTGTATGAGCACACAGTGCTGTTGGTAGTGTTCACATAGGACAGTTGTTCTAACTTATCTGTCTTCCTAAGTCTTGAAGTTTCTTTTACTGTATTATTATTTCAAAAAATTTCTGTCTCCTCAACTTGCTGTGACCCATTGTCAAGCGAAGACCAGAGTGGACCTGGGTTTCAGTTAACCAACTGAGCAGATTGTCAGCACTGCTTTCCGGGCTAGCACAGCGAGTCCGAAACCTTGAGTGAGGACACCCCCGTCAGTGAGGGTCACTCCAACCTAAAATTACATGCCTCCTAACTTGGTGGCTAGACACAGAATACAGTCCTGCTATAAATTAGCAAAATCCCTATAATTATATACATATATTTGTGTGTATGTGTGTGAGCTTGCTTCTCCAAGATTTGATTTGAACTTCTCCCTCCCAGAACATGCCCAGATCTGACTCTAGTTACAGAGGGGGTTGCCTTTCTCCTGCAAGAAGAGGGATAGATGAATTTTTCTTTTCTTTTTTTTCTTCTTCTTTTTTTTTTTTTTTTCATTTTTCTGAAGCTGGAAACAGGGAGAGACAGTCAGACAGACTCCCGCATGCACCTGACCGGGATCCACCCGGCACGCCCACCAGGGGCGATGCTCTGCCCACCAGGGGGTGATGCTCTGCCCCTCCGGGGAGTCGCCATGTTGCGACCAGAGCCACTCTAGCGCCTGAGGCAGAGGCCACAGAGCCATCCCCAGCGCCCGGGCCATCTTTGCTCCAATGGAGCCTTGGCTGCGGGAGGGGAAGAGAGAGACAGAGAGGAAAGCACGGCGGAGGGGTGGAGAAGCAAATGGGCGCTTCTCCTGTGTGCCCTGGCCGGGAATCGAACCCGGGTCCTCCGCACGCTAGGCCGACGCTCTACCGCTGAGCCAACCGGCCAGGGCTGAGGGATAGATGAATTTTTCAAGCAAGGAGAGAAGAGTGTCATCAGATCAGGAGGAGAGAGTGTGTTAATGGGCGATAAAAGTGGAAGTACACATTGAAGTTAAAAGCAGGAGGGTAATTGCCAATCCCTTTCACTCGGGTCTTACCACAAAGCAGAGGATAATTCTCTAAAAAGAACCGAACACATTGCCTGCCTGATGTGGCGCAGTGGATAAAGCGTCGACCTGGAAATGCTGAGGTCGCCAGTTCAAAACCCTGGACTTACCTGGTCAAGGCACATATGGGAGTTGATGCTTCCAGCTTCTCCCCCCTTCTCTCTCTGTCTCTCCCTCTCCTCTCTAAAGATGAATAAAATAAAAAAAATTAATTAAAAAAAAAAAAAAAAGAGCCGAACACAAAGTCCAGAGGGATGTAGGACAGCTCGGCTTTGGCACTCCAAGTAAAGACTTCCTCATTCTGGAATTTGAGAACGTCACTGCCAAAGGGGACCCCTGCACCTTACCCACAGCAACACAGGCCTCCTGTATACCTGGCCCTCATTGAATGCCCTCTTTTCCATTTTTATGATATGAACCGCAAGCCAAAGATCACCCGACACTGAGAAAGCCCTGTAGTCTGCAAGTAGGAAACTGAGATTTAAAAAAAGAAAAAAAGGAAAAACAATGACAACAGAGACAATCGAAGAAATAGAATAGAAACAATAACAACAAATAAATAATATTCTCAAATATAGCTTTTTAAACAAAAACAACAAGTTCATAATACTATAAAGAAAGTAGCAAAGAGCCTTGGCCGGTTAGCTCAGTGGTAGAGCGTCGGCCCAGTGTGTGGAAGTCCCAGGTTCGATTCCCAGCCAGGGCACACAGGAGAAGCGCCCATCTGCTTCTCCACCCTTCCCCCTCTCCTTCCTCTCTGTCTCTCTCTTCCCCTCCCACAGCCAAGGCTCCATTGGAGCAAAGTTGGCTCGGGCGCTGAGGATGGCTCTGTGGCCTCTGCCTCAGGCACTACAATGGCTCCAATTGCAGCAGAGCAATGCCCCAGATGGGCAGAGCATTGCCCCCTGGTGGACATGCCGGGTGGATCCCAGTGGGCACATTCAGGAGTCTGTCTGCCTCCCCACTTCAAACTTCGGAAAAAATACAAAAAAAAAAAGTATACAATTCAATGATTTTTAGAATATTCGCAGAGTTGCGCGACCATCACCACTATCTAGTATTAGAATATTTTCATTACCCTCCTGCCCACCCAAAGAGCCTCGTATCCATTAGCAGTCACTTCCCGGGATTGGCGGACTTCCCTATAGAGCGGGATACCTGCACTCTCCTCTCCATTCTAGGCAACTACTGGCCCGCTCTCTGTCTCTAGGTCTGCCCGTTCCGGACACCTTGTTTAAACTGAATCGTGCAATATGTGGTGTTTCGGGACCGGCTTCTTTTCATTATCATGTTTTTAAGGTCCAGCATGTATCAATACTTCAGTCCCCTTTAAAATTTTTTTCAGTTCTGCAATGATTATGGGTTCACAGGAAGCCGCATTGATAGTACAGAGAGGAAGACTGGTGTGCTCTTCCCTGTTTCTCCAAGTAGTTCCTTCTTACCGAACTCAGCACAGTATCAAAACCAGAACTTGACATCGGTACACAGCGTGTGCACCGTTCTGTCACCTACGCAGTCACCTAACTGTCACGACGCCCCAGATACCACAAAGACCTCTCTTGTTCCTCCTTCCATCGTCCCTAACCGGTGGCAACCACCTCATTTCCATCTCTAGAATTTTGTCATTTCAAGAATGTCCTATAAATGGAATTACAGATTATGTGGCCTCTTGAGAGTATCATAATGAATTTCCTCTCATGTTAAAAGAAGAAACATACCCCAGTATAACTAGATAGATAGTGAAACCAAAATCTCACGGACGGTACTTACAACAAAACTGGGTGACAAACCCCAAAGAAACAGAAAGCGGGACTAACACAACAGTCCCCCACCTGCACAGGATCTGCATATGCGTGAGAGGAAGCAGAGAAAAGACTGATGTGTCTGGGGGACCTGTGGAAAGGAGAACCCCAAAATAACCTCCCCCCCAAAAAATGATCACTGAAAAGTGAAGGGGGCACTCAGAGAACCCCAGCAGAGATCGGGAGGGAGTCTGCTCACTCCGGGGGCCGGTTAGTGCAAGGCCACCCCTGAGGAAGGACAAGTACTGTTTATTTATGGGGCTGACTTCCTAGGACCTCCACACTGAGACGCTGGGCAGTGGAATCAAAATTGAGCAAAACAGGGCCGATATAAGGGGCAAAGGAAACAGAAGGGCAACATAAAACTGAGAGGTGGGAGATGGAGTCAGAAACATCCCAGAGAGTACAATGCCAGTGATATGAACACCACACAAAAAGCAGAAAAGAGAACTCTGTGAGACATTAGAAAAAGCTCTTCTGTACAACATAATCAACAGTTCAAATAGCTATAGAAACATTCACCTGAAACCTCTGTACTCTTAGGGATCAATGTCACCCTGTGAAATGTATTTTTCTAAGTAAAATATTTTTAAAAAGAAAAGAAAAGTTCTTCTGATCACGTGTCTTTCTAAAAGTTTGAAGAAACTTGGTTTCATATAAAAAATGAGCAACAGAGCCTGACTGGGGGGGGGGTGGCACAGTGGCTAGAGCTTCGGACTGGGACACAGAAAAGACCCAGGTTTGAAACCCCTGAGGTTGCCGATTTGAGCTTGGACTCACCAGCTTGAGCGTGGGGTCACTTGGTTTGAGCGTGGGATCATAGACATGACCCCATGGTTGCTGGCTTGAGCCCAAGGTCTCTGGCCTGAGCTCAAGATCGCTGGCTTTAGCAAGGGGTCACTGACATGGCTGGAGCCCAGGAGCCAATCCCTGGTCAAGACACGCATGAGAAGCAATCAATGTACAACTAAGTGGAACAATGAGTTCATGCTTCTCATCTCTCTCTCTCTCTCTCTCCCTCCCTCTCTTTATCCCTTCCTGTCTTTCTCTCCCTTCCTCTCTCTCTCAAAAATGTTGTGTAATAAATATGATAGTCCCCATGATGGTGAAGGGAAAAGCATACATAGACCAAAAGAATATTTTAAAAAATGCATTTGGCTTTGCTGTTTCATGAAAGGCCTCCACCCTCTGTGCTGGGGCCTCTACTCGCCGATGTTTACGGAGGGGCTGGTCAGGTAAGCCAGAGATAGCATGGATGACCCTCTTCCTGTTAGTCAGGGACAGTCCATATTTTAAATGGCTGAAAGACTCTCGTGTCTCATGTCCTCTTATCTTGAGTGTTTTTGTTCTATGCCCTTTAACAAAGAGGGAGCTGTATATTGACATTGGCAGTCAGCTAAGTCTTAACCAGGCGATAGGGCAGGCGGGTCCATTCTGTGGTTGTTTCCATGAGAAATGCCAGCTGGGGCACACACAGGAGTCTGGGGAACCTGGGCAGACTTATCTGTATTCTAGGCTGGAGGGCTTACATTTATTTGGCAAGAATTCGTGTTTATTGCCTCTGGGGGTGGGGGAACGATGGATGCTCAGCAAGGTGGAAATCAGTTAAAAGAATAAAAATAAAGTTATATTTCTTTGTACCGCTGAGTCATGGCCATAAATTCCAAACATGCTCCGGTAAGATGATATTTACTTTTGTCTCATATCTCGTATTCTTCCTGCTCATGCACAATAATTCACTTCTCACTAAAGCAGTTTCTTAAGAGAATAGCCGCTTCTGGCTGAGAGCTATTTTCTCATTGTTAGTAATGGCTGAGAGTCCACAACCCTCCCACTTCATTTCCCCTCATCTTCGCTCTATTACAGTTCATTGGCTAATGTTCTCAACGGTTTGATCGCTTCCTGACACCTTCCAGCACTAGGTTCCGTCTTGCTTGGCACTTCATCTAATGTCATCTCTAAATTCGCTTAACTTTGCACTCATTTTTCAAGATTAAAAAAGATAATAATAACATCTGATCGCATCTGCATTAATTCCTAGGAAACCACAATGAAACTTCTCCATCTAAAGGGACATCCGTTTGCCCTGCCCACTCTCTGCTCTCCTCCAGCCTACGTTTGCTCTCCCACAATATGAGTCAGCATACCTCTCAGATTCGACTCTTAACAGTTTGGCATTGATTGCCTCCTAAAGTGAAACAGAGAATTACCACATGACCTACCAATTCTCCTCTGGACTGTACACCCAAAAGAATTGAAAACAGGCACTCAAACAAATCTTTGTACACCAAGGTTCGTAGGAGCACACTGTTCACAGTGATCAAAAGGTGGAAATAACCCGAATGTCCACCCATGCATAAATAAGCAAATTATGATATATGCATATAATGAAATAATATTTGGTCATAAAAAAATGAGGTACTGATACATGCTACAACATGGATAGACTAACCTTAAAATCATTATGGGAAGTAAATGAAGCCAGATGCCAAAGGTCATATATTGTATGATTCTATTTGTATGAAATGTCCAGAACAGGTAAGTCCACAGAAAGCCTGGGGCTGCCAAGGGCTAGAGGTGAGGAGGGGGGATGAGGAGGAGCTGGTCAATAGCTGTGGGTTTATTTGGGGTGATGAAAACATTCTGGATGTAGATAGATGTGGTAGTCACACAACATAGTGAATACTAAATGCCGCCGAATTGTTTGCTTTGAAGTGGCTCGTCTTATGTTATGTGAATTTCCCCATAAAAACATTCTCTGCACAGTTCAATGGTGTCTCAAGGATGTTCTTTACAACTCTAACAAAGACTATTCATTGTCAAGGTAATCATGAGGGCAAGTCCAAAACAGAAAGGCTATTCAGCACTTCAGGGAGAGTGATGACCAAGACTTTCACAAGAACATTTCTCATGGAATGATTCTCCCACCGCACCTGCCAAATAACAACAGTGGGAGAACTAAGGAATACGAGTAATTGGAAGGGAGAAGGGAAAATTGTCATTTGTAAGTGATACAACTACTCAACTAGAAAACCGAAGGGGAACGATTTAAAAACTACTCTGTATAACAAGTCTTTAGTCAGCTGACTGAATATAAAATAAATGTCCAGGAATCAGTAGATGAATGGAAGAAGTTTCATTTAAAATAGTAACTAAAGCCTGACCCGGTGGTGGTGCAGTGGATAGAGCATTGTCCTGGGACACTGAGGACCTAGGTTTGAAACCCTGAGGCCGCCGGCTTGAGTGTGGGGTTGCCAACTTGAACCTGGGGTCATAGACATGACCCCATGGTCGCTGGCTGGAGCCCAAGGTTGCTGGCTGGAGCCCCCCCCCAGTCAAGGCACATATGAGAAAGCAATCAATGAACAACTAAGGTACTGCAACTATGAGTTGATGCTTCTCATCTCTCTCCCTTCCTATTTGTCTGTCTCTCTTTCTCTCTCTCTCTCTCTCAAAAAAGTAAACATAAATAAATAAAAATAAAAAAACAAAATAAAATAACAACTAAAAAGATATTTCTAAGAATAAGTTTAGGTCCTGGCCAGTTGGCTCAGCGGTAGAGCATTGGTCCAGAGTGTGGAGGTCCCGGGTTCAATTCCCAGTCAGGGCACACAGGAGAAGAGCCCATTTGCTTCTCCACCCTTCCCCCTCTCCTTCTTCTCTATCTCTCTCTTCCCTTCCCTCAGCCAAGGCTCCATAGGAGCAAAGTTGGCCTGGGTGCTGAGGATGGCTCCATGGCCTCTGCCTCAGGCACTAGAATGGCTCCAATTGCAGCGGAGCAACACCCTGGATGGACAGAGCATCGGCCCCTGGTGGGCGTGCCGGGTGGATCCCGGTCAGGTGCATGCGGGAGTCTGTCTGACTGCCTCCCTGCTTCTCATTTCAGAAAAATAAAGAAAAAAAAAAGGAATAAGTTTAATAAAAAATGTGCTGAGTAATAGCAAAAAAACAACTTGAACAAATGGAAAAGCATACCTAACGTGTCTCCTAAATTTGATTTTTTTAAAAATTCAATATATAGGTGAGGATTTGAAGGAGAAGACACTTGGCAAAGCATTCTAAAATGTATTTGATATGCATGTTTCTAAATTCAGATTAGCAGTATGTGTCAGTGGGTAAACTATACATTTTGTGTAACAAAGAGAATAAGAATATGTAATATTTTTATGAGGGGCACTAAGGAGCTTAGAAAATCTTTATAGTATAATGGTAGGTAAGGAGTGGAGAAACAAAACCCTACTAGAACTAAAGCTCTGTCAAGTCAAGAGATTTTTTAAAAAACTTTTTATTGATTTGAGAGAGAAACAGAGAGAAAGAAAGAGACAGGAAGGGAGAGAGATAAGAGGCATCAGCTGATAGTTGTGGCGCCTTAGTTGTTCATTGATTGTTTCTCATATGTGCCTTGACTGGGGGGGGGGGTACTCCAGCAGGGCCAGTGACCAGTGACCCCTTGCTCAAGCCAGCTACCCCACCGCGACCTTTGGGTTTTGAACCAGGGACCTCAGCATTTGGGTAGATGCTCTACCCATTGTGCCACCCCTGGTCAGGCCAAGAGATATTTTGTTGACATCGTAATTACTCACTAGCGTTTGATATTTCAAACCACCCACTGTAATCTCCAACAATGTAAGAGTGTTGAGACGCCACAAGACCAGCAGATTTCAGCGCGGGCTTGTCAGTCACACTCAGAAGGCGCCGCACTCTGGTGCTCCGTGCGGGCCCAGGATTCCCAGCTGCGACAGGACACAGAACAGAGAAGGCAGCCCTGTGCGCAGCGAGGGGTTCACAGACGCCGCCGGGAGCAGATTCCGACAGGGCAACTGCTGCACAGCACGTGTTCCGGGGAGGGCTGACGGGAGCTGGTGCGTGGGGGAGCCGTGGGGACGAGGGTCCCTCTGCCTGCACCCCCCCCCCCCGCCCCCGGCACCCAGCACCTGGAGAGGTGCGCAAGGTTCCCGTTCTTCAGTGCAGCGCAGCTGCCCCTTCAAATGCCAGTGAGATACCAAGCGACCCCCAGAGCAGGGACAGCGTGCCGGGGCACTCTCGGATAGTAGTCAGCACGAAGCAGCTTACCCCCACACAAAAATCCGCACACAGATTTATAGCAGTTTTATTCATAATTGCCCAAAACAGGAAGCAACCAAGATGTCCTTCACTGGGTGAATGGATAAACAAACTGGCGCCTCCAGACGATGGAATATTATTCAGTGTGAAAAAGAAATGCTCTATCAAGCCACACACACACACACACACACACACACACACACACACACACACAACATGGTGGAACTTGGAATGCATACTGCTAAACGGGAAAACTGGTGTGGAAAGGCTACCTACTGTTTTAGGTCCCCTCTGGGAACCGCAAGGCTGCAGAGACGGTAAGATCAGTGACCACCAGGTGCAGTGGGGGGAGGGGAGGGGGGAGAGATGGAGCGCAGAGAGCAGGGAAAGTATTCTGTACACTGCACTGTGGACACATGGCATTGTGTGCGTATCAAAATGCATGGACACGTGTAACACAAAGCGTGAGCCCTAATGTCAACTATGGGCTTTATGGTAAGAGTTATCGCCTGACCGGTGGTGGTGCGGTGGATGAAGCATCGACCTAGCATGTCCTCCTGGAATGCTGAGGTCACGGATTCGAAACCCTGGGCTTGCCTGGTCAAAGCACATATGGGAGTTGATTTTTCCTGTTTCTTCTCATTCTCTCTCTCCCTCCTCTCTCTCTAAAAATGAATAAATAAAATATTTTTAAAAAGAATTATCAATGTTGGTTCAATAATTATAACGCGGCACCACAAGGTGTGAATAATGCAGGAAACTTTGTGGGGAGGCAGAGAGGGAGTGATGGGAACCCTATATTGAATATCTACTCAATTTTTCTGTGAACCTAAAACTGCCCTTAAAAAGGTATATTTATAAAAAAAATCACCAGCATCCATAGCATATTCTCTGACACAATGGGATTGAATTAGAAGTGAATAACAAAAAGGCACCTTTAACTCTCATGTTTGAATTGTAAAAAGTGATTATAAATACAGCTGGCTCTAGGACAACATGAATTTGAACTCTGTGGGTCCACTTATATGCTGATTTTTTTTACAATAAATATATTATGAAAATATTATAGATATGCAACAATTTGAAAAAATTTGCAGATAAACTGCATAGCCTAGGGAAAAAAATATATATATATATAAAGAGAAAAAGTTAGGTATGTCATAAATACATAAAATATATGTGGATATTAGTTTATTTTATCATTTACTATCATAAAGCATACACAAATCTATTACAAAAATTTAAAATTTATAAAAACTTATGCACACATAGACTGTACATGGTGCCATTTGCAGTTAAGATAAATGTAAATAAATGTAAAGGTGCAGTGTTAAGCCTGACCAGATGATGGTCTAGTGCAGTGGTCCCCAACGTTTTTTGGGCCACGGACCGGTTTAATGTCAGAAAATATTTTCACAGACCGGCCTTTAGGGTGGGATGAATAAATGTATCATGTGACCGAGACAAGCGTCAAGATTGAGTTTTAGACGGATGTAGCAGAGGGAATCTGGTCATTTAAAAAAAAATAAAACATCATTCAGACTTAAATATAAATAAAACAGAAATAATATAAGTTATTTATTCTTTCTCTGCGGACCGGTACCAAATGGCCCACGGACTGGTACCTGTCTGCGGCCCGGGGGTTGGGGACCACTGGTCTAGTGGATAGAGTGCTGGCCTGGGACACTAAGGGCTCAGGTTCGACACTGGAGGTTGCTGGCTTCACATGGGCTCATCCGGCTTGAGCGTGGGGTAGCCAGATGGGGGTGGGATCACAGACATGACCCCATGGTTGCTGGCTTGAAGCCCAAGGTCTCTAGCTTGAACCGAAAGTCATTGGCTTGAGCAAGAGATCACTGGGTCTGCTGTAGCCCCCCTGTCAAGGTACATATGAGAAAGCAATCAATGAACAACTAAGGTGCTGCAAAGAAGACTTGATGCTTGTCATCTCTCTCCCTTCCTGTTTGTCTGTTCCTCCCTCCCTTCCTCCCTCCTCCCTCCCTCCCTCCCCCTCTCGCTCTAAAAGGAAAACAAAAGCTCTGTTAAATGATAACAGCGGAAAGTTAACAGTAGTACATACTGGTTACAGTGCTAATTTTGTGACCGCCTCCAGCTGCGATTGCTCTGAGCTCCAGTGTTGTATCCCCCCCCTCAAAACGCCCTGTGAGGCTAATCGTCTCCGTGTGAGCCGTTCATCGCTCCTGTAAACTGCACGTGGCAGTAAAAGGTGAGCTCTTGCATTTATCATATTTAGTGCAATACCGTAAGCCTTGCATAACACCAGGGGACCCGTACAAGGTGCCATTAGTGATGCTGGAAGGGCTCCCAAGAAGCAGAGGAACGTCGTGACTTTGTGCGAAGTTGAATGGCCTGACCCTACGGGAGCTTGAGGACGCCGGCAGCTGTGGCTGACCTCCGTTTCCAGAGAGATCAATCCGGCGTGAGGGCCGCTGTCAGAAAAAGAAAAGGAAATTCATGAAGTCCTCGCTGCAGCCATGACAGCAGGTGTGAAGAGCTTGCACTTTTTGAGGAACAACTTTATCTCCTGTTGAAAGGGCAGCTTTGATGTGGGTGCAGGAGCGCTACAAAAGGCACACCCAGGGACGCTATCCTGATTCAAGAGAAAAAGCAAAGGGAACGGGAAGGCTCCAAAGCTGGAAAGTTTAATGTCAGCAAAGAAAGCTTTGATCATTTCAGAAGGAGATTTGGCTTTAAAAAAAATGACAGGAGAAGCAGCTTCCGCCAGCCAAGAGGCAGCAGAGGGGTTGCAGACGCCAGTAAGACAACCTGGACCGGTTCCACTGGGGCTGTGTCCCTGACATCAGCAGGCACCTTGCCCGTAAGGGACTGCCTTTTACAGTTCTTCTGCTATTGGATGATGCCCCTGGCCACCCAGAACCCCAGGAGTTCAGCGCCAGAGATGTCGAAGTGGTCTCCTTGCTTCCAAACATGACGTCTCTAAGTCAGCCTCTAGATCAGCAGGGTTATAAGGAACCTTTAAAGTTCACTGCACACAGTACTCTATGGGAAAGACTGTCGACCCTATGGAAGCAGAAGCCTAGTAAAGAGAGTATCGTGAAAGGCTGGAAGGATCGCCCCATTGAAGAAGCCATCGCTATTATAGAGAAAACCATAAAATAGAGAAAACCATAAAAGCCATCAAGCTCAAACCAATACAAACAGTGTCTAAATGCTGTGCATGACTTCACAAGATTGACAAGAGAACCAATCAAGGGAGCCATGAAAGAAATTGTGGATGTGGCAAAAAAGAAAAAAAGAAAGAAAAGAAAGGTGTGTGGGGGGGGGTGAGTGAAGGGTTTCAACATCTGGATCTCGGAGAAATTCAAGAGCTAATAGACACCGCCCCTGAGGGATTAACAGAGACCGCTTGATGGGGTGGGTCCTCCCGGCCCAGTGCCAGGCGATGGGGAGGAAGACGTACAGGACACGGAGCCAGAGAGCAAATGGGCACCAGACATGTAAGGCAGTTAGGACTGCTTTCGACTGCTTTTACAATGTGGCTCCTTCCACAATGGAGACGCTGACACTGCAGCAGACGGTGGGATGGTTGCTACTGTGTAGAAACATTGCTAGAGGAATGAAAGAGAAAAGGACGTCAGACAAAAATTACAATGTAATTTCCATACAGTTACATTGGAGCACGGGTGTCTCTCCTGCCTTCCCCTCCCCCTCCCTGCTGCTGCCTCTGCACCCTTGAGACGGCAAGGCCAACCCCCCTCTTCCTCCTCCTCCTCCTCCTCCTCAGCCTACTCTATGTGAAGACAGTGAGGATGAACATCTGTAAAATGACCCGCTTCCACTTAATGAATAATAAATAATCATCATGCTGTACAGTCAATAAACTGATTAACTGTATGTGTGAACGTCTCCGTGTGAAAATCTAATGACCGTACTGCGAATTGTATGCGACGTCTTCGTGTCATCGGCATTGCTGAAATAGTCACCGTGTCGAACGAACATCGTCTGCAAGGCTTGTATGGGAGTGGACAGCCCGTTCTCACACAGGCATCAGGGGAGTGACATTTCACATAAAATGAATGTGTTAGTTTTCTTACTGTTTTATAACTTTGCTTTCAAAGAATTATATTACCTACCATATACCTCTCATGTAATTGGAGAAACTGCATATCAAGTCTATCATCACAGGAAATGTTTGTTTTTTTTTTAAATGTAATAATGTTTCCAATACTGTATTCTGAATATGACTGTGATACTATACTGCTGTACGCCATAAAGATTTTACAATTCAGCCATGAATGTATGGGCTAGGCTACCATAAAGCAATCAGATTGCTGCTGCTTCTTTCCCAATGCATGAAGTTTTATACATGTAAATATACATATAAGTCTTTTTTAACATCTTTTTTTTTTTTTTCTGAAGCTGGAAACGGGGAGAGACAGACAGACTCCCGCATGCGCCCGACCGGGATCCACCTGGCACGCCCACCAGGGGCGACGCTCTGCCCACCAGGGGGCGATGCTCTGCCCCTCCGGGGCGTCGCTCTGCCACGACCAGAGCCACTCTAGCACCTGGGGCAGAGGCCAAGGAGTCATCCCCAGCGCCCGGGCCATCTTTGCTCCAATGGAGCCTTGGCTGCGGGAGGGGAAGAGAGAGACAGAGAGGAAAGGGGGCGGGGTGGAGAAGCAAATGGGCGCTTCTCCTATGTGCCCTGGCCGGGAATCGAACCCGGGTCCCCCGCACGCCAGGCCGACGCTCTACCGCTGAGCCAACCGGCCAGGGCCAACATCTTTTCTTTTTTTGATATCAATATTGGAATATATATAACATCCACAGTGTTTTGTACCATGTAAGACACCACTGATATAGACACTGACAGACAAATCTTGTAAACAGATGATGTAAACTTACGGTATCAATAATACGGTACAGAACTGTTCATGTATTTTCCTTATGATTTCCTTAATAACATTTTCTCTCTTTTTTTTCTTTTCCAAATGAAAGGAGGGGAGATAGAAAGACAGAATCCTGCATATGCCCCGACCAGGATCAACCTAGCGACTCCCACCTAGGGCCAATGCTCTGCCCATCTGGGGCCATGATCCCAACTGAGCTATTTTTAGCACCTCAGGTGGAAGCTCCATGGAGCCATCCTCCATGCCCAGGGCCAAGGCATTTGAACCAATCAAGCCAGGCTGCAGGAAGGGAAAAAGAGAGAGAGAGGGGAGGGGGACATCTAGAGAAACAGATGGTTGCTTCTCCTGTGTGCCCTGACCGGGAATTGAACCCGGGACTTCCACATGCTGGGCTGACATTCTACCACTGAGCAAACTGACCAGGGCAACATTTTCTTTTCTCTAGCTTGTTTTAGTGTAAGAATACAGTATGTAACAATATAATACAAAATATGTGTTAACTATTTATGTTATCAGTCAGGCTTCCAGTAAACAGCAGTCTATTAATACTTCAGTTTTGAGCGAGTCCAAAGTAATAACACAGTTTTCAATGTGCGGGGGTTGATGTCCCTAACCCCCATGCTGTTCAAGGGTAAACCGTAGTTTATTGGCACCAAAATAAATCATAATGAATTTTTGAAAAAAAACCCCCAAAACGTTTAATAACAAATAATAACTAAAATATCACATGTTAAATCTTATGGGATCTGGCTGAGAATGAATTCAGGGCCTTAAATGAATATATTGGAAAAGGAGAAAAACTGAAAATTAAGGAGCTAAGTATCCAATTTAAGAAGTTAGAAAAAGAACAGTAAAATAAACCTAAAACAGACCTAAAGCTAAGAGCAGAAACTAATTAAAAAATATATATACATATATGCACAATAGATCAACAAAGCCAAAATTAATTTTATGGGGGAAAAAAAAGCAGTATCTGTGTTTTGTGTGTATGTGTGTTATGACCCAGGGCCAACCCTGGAACCAAATGAGTCACTGGCTGCAGGAAGGGAAGAGGTAGAGAAGGGGAGAGGGGGAGGGGGAGAGGAGCAGGTGGTCACTTCTCCTGTGTGTCCTGATTGGGAATCGAACCCGGGGTGTCTGCTCTCCGAGCTGACACCCACTGAGCAAACTGGCCAGAGCTCAGGTTGATGTACACTATAAAAAATTTTAATTGAAGTTCGCTTTTCTTTTTTATCTAATGTTCTATTCAGACTATATAGTTAATTTTTCCTGAAGATATTGTGCTGTTTAATTCTAGAATTGCCATTTGGTTCTTTTGTATAGTGTCTAGGTCTCTGCTGAATTCGCCCATCTGTTCATTCATTAGGGGTGTACTTATTTGAAGTCTGCGAACATGTTTATCACAGGCCCTTTGAAATCTTCATCTACGAATTAAATCTAAGTTATTTCAGAATTGGTTTCTATCAACTGCCTTTCTTTTTGTTATGGGTCACATTTCCCTATCGAGTGAGGTTTTTTCTTTGTAATATTTTAATACTGGGCATTGTAGATGATAAACTGTAGACAATCTAGATTGTTTTATTTTCCTCTAAAGAGTATTTATTTTGAGCAGGCAGGCATAAAACTCCAAATTCTGTGATGGGCACACAATGCAATCAACCATTCATACGCTGTAGAAGTGTTTATCTGAAACCTATGTTCTTTTATTGATCAATGTCACCCCATTAGATTTACTTTTTTTAAGAAAATTCCAAATTGTGTGTCACTCAGAATGGGAACAGCTAACATTCCCGCTTGGTTCTTCCAGCTCCCAGTGGTGTTTCTCCCGTCTGTTTGGTGCTGGGGTCCTCGGAGCACTGCCTGCATGTGTACTGATCAGGACTCAGCCAGGGGTTTGCTCAAATTTTATATGTACTTTTAAACAGCCTCTGTGGTTTCTTCCTTTCTTGGATGTCCTTTCTCAACCCCATTCTCTGACTTGTCAAACCAGTCAGGTTAGCAGCTTTCTGCCTGAAATCTGGCCATCCTCTGCCAGATGTACTGGGTAGCGCCTTCGGCAAAATGCTCACGATCGCTGATCTTCCCCGCCGCGCCTCTCTCTGCCAGTGGCTGCCTGCCTTCTGCTTTCTGCCCACTTGTGTTCACTCCGGTCCCTGTAAGCAGTGGTGCTTTTAACATTTTGTCCACAGTCCATATCTAGTAGAATGCAATACAGGCTCCACGACCACTACAGGGAGGAGAGCCTCTAATGTGGTTTAAAATCATTCAGGTGAGGATGTTGACTTGTCTGAATTGTAGCAGAAAAAAATCCAAGGTGGAGATAAACATTTGGCATTCCTTGGCACAGAGGAGACATTTTAAGCCAGGAGAGCAGACGTGGTCATTAGAAGTGAGCGTGAGTAGGAGAGAGAACTTTATGGAGGTAACAGTAATGACAGGTGCCAGGTATTGAACTCCGTGGGGAAGACTCTCCGTGCATCTCATTGAACTCATCCAGCAGCGTGGCCAGAGGAGACACTGAGGCTGTTTCCATCTATGTAAAACAGGAATAATAATCACCTTGTCATTAGTGTGAGGATTAGAAATAATGTAAAGTACCCAAGACAGCGCGCCAAGAAAACGTGCAATGAAAGGGTAGCTCTCGCGCTAGGGAATGTTATTTATTTGATTTAGCTGTATTATTTCACGCAAATAGAACGAAGGTCCCGAGTTCCTTACCAAGGGTGAGTGGGCGTAGGGATGGGAAAGGCCGAGAGGGTCAACAAGGAAGAAGGCAGACAAGAGGGAGGGGCCTTCAGGATGCCCACCCCAAGGGGGCTTTGGGATTGACCAGCCTCCAAATGGGAGAAGTGCCAAATATTTCCCCCCAACCCCGAGAGTCCCGTGTGTCAGCATGATTGATGAGCAGGCTCTTCTGTCCGGAAACTGCACCTCCAGGTCCCTGCAGGGACACGGGCTCAATTCCCACAAAAGGAAGAAAGCCTACACAGCAAGTCGAAAGGTAAAGCTTTTGTTAGTTATCATTTATTATTTCTATTTTGTTATTTATTCGAGGATAACCCAGAGCATGAAATAACTCTCCAAGATTCCATTCTGATAGAAATTGCTGAATAAATCTCCCATACAGAAGAACTTCCAATACTTTATTGTAGATTCTCTGTCCTCAAAGAGTGGAACTGCCCCTCCTTAAGTATGGGTGGCGCTTACTCACCGGTTTCCGAAAAGTCTAGCATGAGAAGGGGGGAGAAATCAACTCCAGAGGGGAGCAATCCAGCCGAGCCTACTGCACCTAGGTGATAGATCATACTGATAGTGTTTACTCTTGATATAATGTGATGAGAATGACCTTTACCCCCATGGTCTTCACCCCCAGAGCACATTATCCCCCTCTAATCGTGAGAAAAACACCAGACAAGTCCCAACTGAGAGACATTTTACAAAATACCTGACCAGGGCCCTTGAAAAATGTTTAAGGCACCAGAAGAACAGGGAAAAGTCTGAGAAACTGTCACGGCCTGAAGAGACATGTGCATCCTGGATGGGAGCCCAGACAGCAAAGAACACTCAGTAAACACGAAGGACATCTGAATCAAGTGCACGTGTGAGTTTGTAATAATCAGTCCATATTGGTTTACTGCTTGTGACGGATGCACTGGGCAGGGGAGGCCGTGGATAACGGGGAAGCTGGGTGAGGGGAAACTGTACTCTCTTTGCAGCTTTTCTATAAATCTAAAACTCTTCTAAGATAAAAAGTTTATTTAAAAATATATATGCATGTATATGAAAAGATACATCTGGTGGCACAATGGATAGAGTGTCATCCCACAGCTCCAAGGTCACGGGCTCGATCCAGAGTTCAGCTCAATTCCAAGGTCGCCCGCTTGATCCCGAGGTCGCCGGTTCAAGCCCCGGTCAGGGTATGTATGAGAAGCAATCAGTGGGTGCACCATTAAGTGGAAAAATGAATTGATGCTTCTCTTTCTCTTTTCCTTTCCCTTCTCCCCTCCTTTTCTCTCTCTCTCTCTTCCTCTCTCTCTCTCTCTCTCTCAAATCAGTGGGAAAAAATAAAGGTGCAGCTTGATGCTGGATGCAGAGAAGGTTTTTTGGAGTCATTTTATCCCCAATTCTGAAAGAGGTGGCTGAAACGATTTCCCTGTAAAAAAAAGGACAGGAAACAGGAGGGACAGAAAGGCGAGCAGACTCCTGGACAGATAGAGAGGGTGCCGATGAATTGGAACAATGATGGGAAATTCTCAGAGGGAGGCAGAGAGACTCTGATCTTATTCCACCTGCTTTTTAAAAACTCATGCCTAGGCTGGTCGCATTAGAAGAAATAGTCACACAGTGGGCAGCACTGGCTTAAGAAATGGAAGGAAGGAAGGAAGGAAGGAAGGAAGGAAGGAAGGAAGGAAGGAAGGAAGGAAGGAAGGAAGGAAGGAAGGAGGGAGGGAGGGAGGGAGGGAGGGAGGAGAACAAAGAGGGGGGAGTGTGGGGCAGCTGTGTTAGGCTTGCCCGCAGGGTTACCAGCTGCAAGCACTTTGCCTGATTAGCACAAGAGCACTTGGCAGAGGCACGTGTGCAGAGCCTCTAAGCCTTAGAGTCTAAGGCTATGGGCAGAGGCAGATTAAGGTCAGTTGAGGCCCCTTAAAAAAAAGACAGGGAAAATAAAAACACATGTTAACCATATTTTTAAGTAAATAAAGAAAAATATTATGTACGATGAATATTAAAACTGTACATATGAAAACAAACTTGGTGTCCTTAGAAAAAAGTGTAAAGTTGGGGTTTGTGGGGCCCTTCAGAAGTCGGGGCCCAGGGCGCTTGCCTGGTGCGCCGGCCGTTGAACCACCTCTGGCTGTGGGTGCTTGTGCTGGAGAGAGGAGATGGGGGCTTGCAGATGGCGGTTGCCTGCCTGCCACCGTGAGGGGCGGTTTCCCGGCCTGTGGGCTTGTTACCCTTGTGAGACTCTATTAAACGGAACGGCCCAACGCTTTCCGCTCCGCAGTTCCTCTACCGTCTGCCCAGATCCAATGCGGACCTGCCTGGCCCTGGCTAGCGGTGTCACAGGGAGAGAGAGAAAGAAAGAATTTCCCTTTTGAAAGATTACTCCTACTTAAAACAAGGTTCCAGAATGTTAGTGTTTCACCATGCAGACATTTCAGTCTGGCAGCTTGATTGATTTTCCGATTTCCAAGAAAACGGGGAGTTGTCATCTGGTTCCGACTTGCTGTTTACCATCATGAGCATGCAGTTCACACAAAACGTGAAGTGGCTGCTGGAGAAAGGGAAAGAAATTCTTTCCACACCCCGCGCCCTCTCTAAGGTGAATGTGGGGGAGCAGCTGTGTTCGGGTTGCTCGCTGTTGTACCGGCCGCAAGCACTCTGCCTGCCTGGGCCTGAGCACGTGGCTGCCCCACGTGTGTATGCCCCCATATAAGGCATGGGTGCCTGGGCGCAGGGGGATGGCAGATGGTGGATTGCCTGCCTGCCCACCACTGTGAGGGGCCGTTCTTGCTGTGTGTTTGCCTGAGAGGCGGTTTCCCTGCCTGTGGGCTCGTTGGCCATTGGGAGACTTTACTAAGCAGAATGCCCAACCCCTTCCCGCTCCACAGTTCCTCTACGGTCTGCCGGGATCTGATGTGGACCTGCCTGGCCTCGGCCACCGGCCTCACAGTGAGGAAACCCAGTGGAGGGCCTTTTCTCCTCTCCCCGTGAGGAAGGCGGTGAAGAGTTCCTAATGACTCTTTTCTCTGGGGGTTTCCACGGGAGCTGACGGCTCAGGACCAGTCTGTTGGGGCCAGTCTGTCGGGGCCAGACGGGAATAAGGACAGGACCCCTCCACGGCGCTGTGCACCACCCACACACCTCGGCCAGATGTGCGGTCGCAGCGGCAGCGGTGCGGCGTGTGTTCCCTGGCGCTTCCTGGTGTTCCTGCGAGTGTCATTGCCCACACGTTGTTTTGAGCACCTCCTGGTACAGCCACAGCGATAGCACCAACAGGTAACATTTACTGCGCGCTCTATGCACTTAGCCCTCATCGGTCCTACGAGTCCTCTTCGATTCCATTGTAGATGAAAAAAATAATAAGTGAGCCCCAGAGGGTGAAAATGCCCTGCCCTTCAATGCATGGTGAGAAAGCTCATTTTATGTGTCCGCGTGGCTAGGCTCCGTTCCCAGCTGTTCGGTTAAACACCGGTTCTAGATGAGGCAGTGAAGAATTTGTAGATGGAATTAAACTGACGATCACCTGACTTGCAGTCGAGCAGGTTACCCTCCGTGATGTGGGTGGGCCTTACCCAAGGCTCTAGGAGCGAAGGCTGAAGTTTCCCAGGGAAGGAGGAGCTCTTCCTCAAACCGTGACACAAATCCTGCAGACATTTCTGGCCTGCCAGCGTGCCCTACACATTTCAGACTTACCCCACCTCCCACCCCGTGCCCCGGTCACATAAGTCGGGTCCCTAACTCCCTCTTCCTCTTAACCCCGGGTCTGTTTTGTAGGCAAAGCGCACGTTGTCCGCCCTCTGCTGCCTCCCAGACCCTGCATCGAGGTTGCACAAACCAGAGTCATCACAGACACCTAGCGCGACGAACCAGACCCTGTGAAGACCCCCTGAGAGAGGGTTTATAACAGGAAGGAGGCCGGGTGAGCAGAGAGAGCCTCTGCTGCGGGAGGAAGTGAGGAAGGCGGGAAGCAGTGTAACCGCGGAGGGAAGCGGGTGTAGCAGAGAGAAGGATGGAGTTCCCGGCTCAGCGAGGGCTTCCTCCGGGCCGGGCGCTGCTGAGTGCATTCCTTATACTACTTTTTTGGGTATGATTATCCTCATTTTACAGATGGAGAAACTGAGGCCCAAGGTCGCATGTCCGGTTAAGGGTGGAATAGCCGGCAGTGTGCCTCAGAGCCCAGCACTTTAACTTCTGAGTACGGCACAGAGGGAGGGAACGGCTCAGCTAGGGGAGTTCCTCTCTGGTGGAGGGGAACGAGGAGAACCAGGACCGGGCCTGAGTTTCCGAAGCCAAGGCCCTATCCGGCTGGGCAGCAGGGACTCCCAACTCCCGCCCTTCCTGGGTCTCCTCCTTGGGATTCCACACAGTTCTAGGGTGTTATGGACCTCACAACACGAGCAAAGGCCCTCTGGTCATCAGCCCATACTTAAAATCACTGAGAGGTGGGGTCAATTAAGAATGTATGGATGTCACATAGGAGAAACCCTGTGTGATAGTGGCTTCACCTGCAAAGGCTTTTAGCTATTTCACGTAAGAAGCCTGGAGGCAGGCAGTCCCGGAAATGGCTTTAAAGCTTCCCAATGTCTCCAAGGACTCCGCCTATGTCCATCCTTTTTTCTATCATCTTCAATGTGTGGGGTTTTTTTTATCCTTACACTTGTTGCCTCATGGCCCCTGAGTGGCTGCCAGAGCTCCAGAGCTCACAAAACCTTCTCGGGGCAGGTTTCAGATGCAGACCCCCTGGGTCTCCTTCCCAGACAACTCCTAGGTCCTTGTGGTCAGGACTGAGCCCTAAACTGATGACTAGCAAAGGAAACAGGTTTAGAACAATCATGGGTCCCCACCTAGGACTGGGAGAGAGGTCACCATCTTGCATAACTTGCGGCCTGAATAAAACTTGAGTTTTTTAAGGGAGAGGATGGGTAGGAAGCCAAGTGTCTGGCACAGAAAACCGCTGTCCCCATCCACAGGGCTCTTTTGGGCCCAGGGTTCTGCTGCCTCAGGCCACCCTTGGGACACAGGATTTCAGCCAAGACAAGGAGCCCTGTGCTTAGGGTCTAGCCCCCCTGCGGGTACCCAGCAGCCCCTCCTGAGTTTTGCCACAGTGTTGACAGGGAGCTGGGCACAGCCCCTAGAAAGTGTGGACACTAACAGTCCTCTGTCCCTTTCTGGTCAGGAGGAACGTCCTTGTTAAGCCATATGGCTTCTCAAACAAACCCCCGCTCCCAACCTTTTCCACATCCAGAGTCAGTACAATATTCTCAGGGTGAGACCTTTGGGCAGAGAGAGAGAGAGAGAGAGAGAGAAACACGTATATTTCTAGTGGCTCCTTCTGTTGGTCACTCAGTTACTAACATGAATCTGTCACCAGGCCTGGCTCTCTTCATGGTTTGGGGGGCAGGGGGGCAGGGGACCAGGGACAGTAATGCAGGGAGAGAAAACTGCACCTTTATCTCAGTAAGGGATGGGGCCGTGTGGCAACGGAGAGGACAGTGCAGCCAGTGGTGAGTAGCTCCTCTCTGGGCCCCAACACCCTCCTCAGCAGGATTGTTACCAGGCATGCTCTGCGGCGGGCCGGGAGAATCCTACCCAAATAGAATTTGAATTTGCAAAGTAGACCTAGAGGCTGGCATATTCCCTACGGAGTGCCCCCGTGAGACCCATTCCCGCCCAGATGGCGAGGCTGAGCGGCCCTGGGTTCGGGGTGACACCTGGCTGTAAGAGCAAACAAGGTGTGGTAGCAGAGGACACCAAGTCTCATAGTTTCATTTCTAGAGCCAGGGTTCTTCACTGGGGTCCATTGACCATAGACCGCGCATTAATTCAGAGCCCCTTGAGCTTGCCTTGGGACGCGTGACGGCTTTGCTTCCGCTCACCCACCCTCGCATCCAGGCGGCCAGCTGCGTTGGTGCGGTGGAGGGCGGCAGGAGACACCGGCCCTCCCTCTGTTCCCTTCCGGTGGGGACGCATCACCGCCTCACGTTTATAGAGGATTAGGCTCACCCCTAGGACTTGTTAATGTGCTAATAGAGATGCCTGAGTCCTAGAGCATCACACATATAAATGAGAATTGTCACAACTGTATTCCAACAGAAGCAGCTTGCTTTGCAAGCCTGTGTATCTTATTGTCTGCATGTGAAAGTAGTATTTTAAGAAGGGATCCGTGCCCCCCCCCAAATGGTGAAGAGCTGGCAGCCCAGAGGTGCTGAGGGAGGGCAGCGGCTGAGCCAGCAGAGGCCCCGAGATTTTCAGTCTATGGCCCTGGACCTCGGCCGCCCATTGCGAATGAGATCAGCGGCCGTTTGCTGGGCTCGCAGGGGCTTTCGGGAGATGAGGGTAGAGCCCCAGTTCACTGGGATAAAGGGAGGGAAGCACCCCAGCATGGGTTCTTAGGGGACTGTTTCAACTGAAGCTGCCAAGAGTGGGGAGTGCAGGGGTCCCCCTCCTCGGCTGTGACTGTAGCACTGCGGGGAGGGGGGTGTGAAAGGTCCCCCCCCAGTCCAGTGGGCCAGGTGAACACCCAGGCCTCCATGCACACCTGGCTCTCCGCTGGGGGGGCAGGGCCTCCCTCTCTGCCTCTCCACGTGGGGTCCCTCACTGGGAGCAGTGCCACCCAAGCACCCATTGGGCGAGCCCTCCCTGGGTGGCACAGGTGGGCAGGCCCCAGGGCATTGAGAGAGGACACCCTTCATTTCACTAAGGTGGGGGTCTGAAGCCACCACTGCTGTTGCCCTACTGTCCCTGAAGCTGGCTTTCTTTCTTTTTTTTTTTTTTTTTTGTATTTTTCTGAAGCTGGAAACGGGGAGGCAGTCAGACAGACTCCCGCATGCGCCTGACCAGGATCCACCCGGCACGCCCACCAGGGGGCGATGCTCTGCCCATCCAGGGCGTCACTTCTGTTGCAACCAGAGCCACTCTAGCGCCTGAGGCAGAGGCCACGGAGCCATCCCCAGCGCCCGGGCCATCCTTGCTCCAATGGAGGCTTGGCTGCGGGAGGGAAGAGAGATAGAGAGGAAGGAGAGGGGAGGGGTGGAGAAGAAGATGGGCGCTTCTCCTGTGTGCCCTGGCCAGGAATCGAACCCGGGACTTCTGCACGCCAGGCCGACGCTTTACCACTGAGCCAACCGGCCAGGGCCGAAGCTGGCTTTCTTAATCTCAGTGAAGACCTTTCAAGCTCCTGGGCAAAGCCAGACCTTGTCCATCCAGGACTGGAGGCATAAGACCTGCCCAGGTCCAGCAGGCCAACTGTGAGCTTACCCATACCCAGAGCGCGCCGGCCCAGCCCTCTGCCCCCACCCAGCCCGAGCATGGACTCGCTTCCTGTCACTCTGGCCATGTGCCCGTTGGGTGGCCTTTCCACAGATCCTCCTGCTGCTCAGCGCCCTCATCTCCCTTTGGAGAAACGTCCTAGGGTTGAGGTAATTATAGGGGAGGGGTTGAAGTAACATGTAGAGAGGGTCCTGGCAGCCCGAGAGCCCGGGGAGTCTCAGGGGAGCGACCCTACAGGCGGGCCGGGCTGCCGCTTCTGCGTCCGGCTCGGTTCTCAGCAGCTGTGGGTCCCACGCTGCGCTGGTCGCGGCAGAGAGATGACCGACAGGACCGGACATCATTCACTTACAGATATGTGTTCCCAGCAGGGGCCCCCTGGCGGGCCAGGGGTTGAGGACACAGGACAGTGTGCCCTGTAGAGGCCCCGCACAGAGGGCCTGGGGTGGAGGGAGGAGGCTGAATCTGGGACAATAGGGAGGGTTTTCCGCAGAGAGAAGGATGAAGGGCCTGAGAGACAGACACCGGGGTGCTGGGCTGTGTGCAGGGCTGCCCGGGGGCAACGAGGGCTCTGTGTGTGACGGCCGTCAGGAGAAAGTGGGCCCGTTGTGAAATCCTCTTAGGAAGCTCTGGATTAAACAACGTCGAACAGTTACTGGTGGACTCAATAGTTATAAATGCTCATCAGAGCATTTAACCGGTCAGTGGGCAGGGTGAGCCCCAGTGTCCCAGGACCCGTGTTCCGTGGCTGGCTTCGCCGGCATAAAGAACACAGGAGGCAGGAGGACCAGATAGGTCAGAGGGGCTCTGACTGCCCAGTCAGGAAGGCTAGACTTTTCCCCGAGGGACCAGTGAGGCGTCTCAGAAGGCAGTGAACTCGGGGATTTAGACTCAGGGGACCTGGGGCTGTTTAGTAACCAGCAAGGTCAGGGCGATGGCAGGACACCGCCAGCCCTTCCCACCATCTACTCCTCATTGACAGGGACACTGGGAGAGAAAGCAAAATCCATGGGCCCAGGCAGCAGTGAGCTCAGAGAAACGGGTTACATGGGAGGGAAGGATGGGCGATCCTGGAATCCTGGTGTGGGTTAAGAGCCTTTCGCACAGTGGTTAAGGCTGCTCCATGTCAAATCCTGAGTCCAGGCCCTGGCCGGTTGACTCAGTGGATAGCATCAGCCCAGAGTGTAGATGTTCCTGATTTGATTCCCAGTCAGGGCACACATGAGAAGCGACCATCTGCTTCTCTTCCCCTCCCTCTCCCCCTTCTCTCCCTCTTCCTTTCCCAGTGGCTCAATTGGTTTGAGTGTCAGTGCCAGGTGCTGAGGATAGCTCGGTTGGTCCGAGCATCAGCCTCAGGTGCTAAGGATAGCTCTGTTGATTGAGCATTGTCCCCAGAGAGGGGTTGCTGGGTGGATCCCGGTTGGGGTACATGCCAGAGTCTATCTCCCCTCCTCTCAAAAATAATGTAACATGTAGAGGGGGGCCTGGTAAATCCTGAGTCTACCACTTCCTAGCTGTGGGCCTTAGAATCTTTCGGGGAGGAGGTGGTGTGGCCTCAAGCTTTTTTTAATAGACATTATTTGAGGCTTTAAAAAAACAACCAGACACTATTTTTTTAGAGCAGTTTTAGGTTTATGGAAAAATTATGCACTGAATACAGAAGGTCCCATATACTTCCCCACCCTCACAGCTCCCCTATTAACATCTTGCTTTCGTGTGGGACATTTGTTACAACTGATACAAACTAGTTCCTGTACATTATCAACTGAAGTCCACCGTTCACATCCTGGCTCACACTTGTAAGACCCAAGTGTCTTACAAAATAGCTTCACTACCCTAGAGATGCCCTGTCTGAGCCTCAGTTCTAGTATCTGTCAAATGGGCGTGCGTATAAAGCTCATCCACACCGCTCAGTCTCCACTGTAGGTTCCTATTTCAGGCCTCTTGACAATTAAGTGGTACAGAAATCAGCTACATGTTTCCCGAAATGTGGCCTGATATCAGAATCGTGGGCTCGGGTTGAGGGGGTGGTGGTCCTCATTCACACATTCTAGGGTCTCAAGCCCAGGCCTGCTAAACCAGAATCCCTGGGTGAGGCCCAGGAATGTGCATTTTAACCAGGTCCCTGGTGCACGGGGAAGTTTGAGACCCACTGGATCCAGGGCAAGAACAACGCGACCAGGCTCCCGACTCTTGACATATGGAAATCTGTCCTACCTGGTTTCCAAACCTAAACAGAAGGATCAGAGCCGCTGTCTCGCTAAAGCTCAGTGGTGATGGATCGTTCCAGGGGAGGGGAGGGAAGGGAGAAGAGGGGAGGAGAGGGGAGGGGAGAGGAGAGGAGAAAGGGGGGTAGAAGGGAGAAAAGGGGAGAGGAGGGGAGAGGAAGGCGCAGGACAGTGTTCTGTGGAGCCTGGAGAACCCGGCTCTGCTTGCTGCAGCGCCCCGCCAACCAGCCCGCTGCCGTTTCCTATCTTGATCCCTTATCGCTCGCCGAAAATAGCCTGCACGCAGTCCCCCCAGCTGCAGCTCCCTCTACAACTGTCTCAGTTCAGCAGCCAAGCACGCTTGGCTCTGTGACAGCTCCAGGCCCGGAAAAGGGCCCTCCCCCGTGGCTATCTGGAGGATGCCCCACGGGAATAGTGCTCTCCAAAAAGTCGTGTCCATGCAGAACCTCACGAAGTGACCTTATCCGGAAACAGGGTCCTTGCAAGCATGAGTAAGGACTGAGATGAAATCATGTTGGACTAGGGTGAACCCCACCTTTCATAGCTGGTGGTCTTGTAAGAAAAGAGGGGCGCAGACAGACACGGCCAGGGGAGAGGGCCCTGTGGAGACAGAGGCAGAGAGTGGGGCTGAAGCAGATCCAAGCTAAGGACACCACACAGACCTCCCGGGAGCCCCGGCAGACCACAGAGAGGCACGGGAAGAGGCGCGGCCCTGGCAACGCCTTGATTCAGACTTCCAGCCTTCAAATCCTGCGCGCGTTCATTTCTGTGGGTTTAAGCTATCCCGGGTGCAGTTATTTCTCACGACAGCCCTGGCGGACTAACGCCATCGCCGAGGTAGACCCCTCCGCCGGCTCCGCCCGCCCCTCTTCCACTATGGCCGAGCAGGAAAAGACCCCGCATACAGGTGAGTCTCCAGACGCATTTAATGTGGCCGGTCGCGACCAGAGCTGTTTCCTCCCGACCAGCATCTTTGAGATCTGCATCGACCAGGCCCGCTTCATTCACAGGGACAAGTGCCCTCTGTCCTCTGCTTGGAAGGCTATGTACTCCAAGAAGGGTTCAGTAGTGACAAGTACTGGTCCTGGGGGCAGTGTCTGGCAGGAAGGGGGCACGTGGTGGTCCCCGGGCTCAGCCAGGGGTCGGCTGGACAGGTCACTACAGCTTCATGCCGCTCCGGCGTCGTGAGTCCTTCCGGGCAATGGGGCTGAAGTTCACAATCTCCTTGAAGATGTGCTCTGAGAAAGGCAGGGGCTCGAGGTGGGTGGGGGTGCTGAGGGCCCAGCCCCCGGCCCCACAGACAGAGCACGGAGTGGCAAGTCAGCCCAGGAGGAAGAGAGAGGCACAAGGAGACAGTCCCCAGGAGGGCAGAGCGGCCAGCTGAGGCCAGGCTGGAAAACGAGGGAGGCAGAGGAGAGAGGCCGCAGAGGAGAGAGGCCGTGGGCGGGGAGGGCAGGGCCCAGCCCAGGCTCTTACGCTTCCATTCGTCCACTGTGAGTTTCTCGTGTTCTAAGGAATCGTCAAACTTCGGGGCCTCTGTCTCCTCCTCGGGGTCCCGGAAGGGCTCAAAGAAGGGGTGGGCGAGGGCCTGTGAGGCCGTCAGGCGCTGGTCCACGTCCAGCTCCAGCATCTTCTCCAGCAGGTCCGCGGCTGCCATGGAGAGCAATGCACAGAGCCTCACACCCCGGCCTGGGGAGGCCCCCCGGCCACCAGAGCACAGAGCCCCCGCCCCGGACTCACCCTGCGGGCTGGCGCGCGGGAACAGCTGGGAGAAGTCCTTCTTGGGGCTCTGTGGCAGGGACTGGATATAGGATTTGGCCTGGAAGACAGAAGAGCACTGAGTGATGCCCAGCGGTCAGCCCCTTGGGGTGCAGGCCTTGGGACGTAGAGCAGGGGTTCCAGAGAAGCCCGAGCTAGGCTGAAGGCTCCAGTCAGAGGCCAAAGCGGGCTGAGGGCAGAAGCACCTGCCACAGCAGAGGGCGGCCCGGGGAAGCCCTCCCTCCCAAAGGCCTGCACCGCCTGCCCCGGGTCGGCCTGGGCACGCTGCCGCTCACCGCTCGGTCCTTCAGCTTCTGCACAAACTCTGCCCCCGGGACCCCAGTCACTTTCAGGATCTGGGTCAGCTGGTCCAGGTCTTGCAGCAGGTTAAGGCTCGGCCGGGCTCTCTGCGGGCGGACCTGGCGCTGCCTTCGCCCCCACCCTCCATCACTGCCCCCCAGGCCTCTGAGCGCCCTCTCTGCTTTGGGAGGGGAGGGCCATCCCTCCGGACTCAGGTCTCCTGAAGGCTTCCCTGGCCAGGCCAGGTTAAGGGTCCCGCCAGTGAATGCTTGCGGACGCGCGTGTGGCCCCAGCCCTCCTCCCACTCAGTCCCGCTGGTTGATTCCTGGCCACGTCCCCAGCGGCGCACGGGGATTGGCAGGGCAGCCCACCCCTGCGCCTCCACGCCTGCACCGCACACCGGACACCCCGCCCGTGGTGCCAAACCGGAGGTGCTTCCTCCGGGGGTCGGGTTGACGGGGTTGCTTTTCATCGTTTAGCTTATCTGCACTTTAAAACGGTTCTACCCTGAGCGTGTATCACTCTGCATTAAGAGAAAGACTTAAGTAAGATCAAGTGTCTTTTGAAGGAACGACTCCCTGGTTGGGGTCTGTCTTTTCCAGTCAAGGATACAATCTTTCCCCTTGAACAGCGTTTTCCCGGTCAGCATCTCTGCCATGATACAGCCCACGGACCAGATGTCCACTGCCGGGGATAGGAGGAAGAGTCACCCGGACCGCTGACCACGACCTGGCGGCCGGTCAGCCCAGTGTAACCGAGACAGCCTGGGGGAAGCTGCTAGGGAAGACCCCCAGCCCCCCTCGGGAGCTGACCACTGACCAGTCTGGTTATAGTGCATCCAGCTGAGGATGACCTCGGGGGCCCGGTACCAGCGGGTCACCACGTAGCCCGTCATCTCGGCGTCTGCGTGCCGTGCCAGCCCGAAGTCCAAGATCTATGACTCGGGGACACAGGGGAAGGGTTCGCTGAGGACAGCAAGCTCTTGGAGCTGCCTCGGGGGGCTGCTGCAGGAGAGGGGCCCACCCCGAGCCCCGCGGACCCTGCCCGGGCCGCTCACCTTCAGCTCACAGTCCTCGTTCACAGCAAGGTTGCCCGGCTTCAGATCCTAGATGAGAGGCGAGAACGAGCGCCTGGCTGAGGGGCCAAGACAGGAGGCAGTCCCCACTGGGCCACCGCCCAGCGAGTGACCTCACAAGCCACTTCTCCTCCCTGGGCGCCAGCCTCCTGTGTGAACTGAGGGGTGGACTGGGTGCCCTGCGGCCCCGCCGGCTCTGAAAGGCTCCCAATGCTCAGAGCCTAGAACACCAGCCGCAGGGCCCGCTGTTTGCAGCGTTTCCGCCCCCCACCCCCAGGGTCCCCAGAACAGAGCGGCTCCTTTGAGGCACGCCTTCCTAGGCCAAGGCTGGCTCTGAGAAAGCCACATCCCAGGTCCCCAAGCACTGTGCCTTCCCTCCACCCTTCCCTTCCCCAGCTGTGCAGAACCCCTCCAGGGTGGGCGGGGCCGTGGCGAGAAAGCACTCACCCTGTGGATGACCCCAGCGGAGTGGATGTACTGTGTGGGGACAGAGAGAGAGAAGGGTGGGTTCCTTCCGCGCCCAGCCTCATGCCAGGCCCTTCACACCTGGCTCCGAACCCCCGCCCGCCCCGGTGGTGTGTTCTCCCGACCCAAGGCCGGGCCTCCCACAAACCTCCGCTCCCACCCACCTTAAGGCCCTTGAGCATCTGATACACCAGGTACTGGATCTTGTCTTCACTGAACTCCATGCCCATGATCTTCTGCAGGTCTGTCTGCATGAAGGGCATCACCAGATAGCTGCAAAGCACGGGGGCTTCATGTACGGTCCCAAGTCCCACTCAGCCCACGTCAGAGCTCCGAGGAGGGGCGAGGGGCCGGGGCAACACAGAGGTCTTAGAGGTGACTCCCTTATGTGTGCTTAGAACTAGCCCAACCGCAGCCAGCCAGACCCCCGCACGGCCTCCTGGCTCCCGGCGCCCAGTCCCCAGCCTGGCCGCGGTGTCTGCCTAGCAGGCGGGGAGGGGGATGGGGGACACAGCTCAGCTGGGGCGTGCCCAGGAAAGCCAAACAGAGCTGCGTTCCTCTCGTCAAACGTGCCCCCTCCTTGCCCTCCTCTACGCCGCACAGAAAGCCAGAGCTGTGACTCGGGAACATCTCAGTATTTCCTCCCGCTTCGGCCCAAACCTTCTCTCCCAGGGGTCACCACGCCTGGCTGACATGGCTCCAGGAACAACCCACAAAGTCTGCCCTTCCAAGAAGGAAACAGTAAAGCAGTTTCCAGGAGGGTGGAAGGAGGGAGGGAGAGGCAGCTAAACCACTGCACCCGCTTAAGCGATTGCAGAACGGGCCCAGCAGCAAAATGTAACTTACTCGAGGTAGTGACAGCAAAGTCTAGAAATGATAAAGACTGAAAAATGAGGAGTCACAGCCGGTTGGCTCAGTGGATAGAGCATCAGCCCAGCATATGGATGTCCCAGGTTTGATTCCCAGTCAGGGCACACAGGAGAAGCACCCACCTGCTTCTCCATCCCTTTCTCTCCCTCTCTCCCTCTCTCTCTCCCTCTCTCTTCCCCTCCTACAGTCATGGCTCAATTGGAGTGAGTTGGCCCTGGGTGCTGAGGATGGATCCATGGCCTCTGCCTCAGGCACTAAGAAGAGCTTGGCTGCTGAACAATGGAGCAATGCCCCAGCTAGGCAGAGCACTGCCCCCTAGTGGGCATGCTGGGTGGATCCCAGTCAGGGCACATGCGGGAGTCTGTCTCTGCCTCCCTCCTCTCACTGAATAATAATAAAAGACTGAAAAAGGAACATTACAAGGAAAACAAAACCAGACATAGTGGAAGCCATTTCTGTGACACTGTGACATTTTGGAGCCTTCTGCCTGACTGCACCCAGCTCCTAATGAACCCTGCTCCATGCACAGGCCCCGTCCGCCTCTGTCTTTCACCTCTACGCGGACCCTGGTTCTTTCTTCCCGGCCCACAAACTAGCCGAAGTTTCACTGTGCTAGAACGCCCCTCCCCATGCCCTTGTTTCTTGACAAACTGCTCTTTCTCCCTCTTTCTGTCCCCACCAAACTTCTACGAAGGGTGGTCCTCACCTCTTGACCCCACTGCCTTAACTCCCAGGCCTCCAACAACCTGGTGTCTGCTCCCCACCCCACCGCCACCACCAAAACTGCCCTGATCAAGGTCACCGATAATGGCCCAACACACGCCGGCCCCCTCTCTTCCTGTCTGACCTTTGGCACAGTCCGACACGCCCTCAGGAGTCTCCGCCGAGGCCCCGAGGCCTCTGAGCAGGTGCTCGCGGCTGCTGGTCTCACCCTCCTGGACCTGCTCTTTGATGCTGACATTTTTATCAACAGTATCGTGCCATGCTTTGTACCAGCCTGTTCCTGGGCTTCGGCTATCACCTGTGGGTGATTATTCCAACCCAAATCCACGTTCCCAGCCCACACCTTCCTCTCCTGAGCTCCAGGTTTATTCCCAACTTCTGAATGAACACTTGAGTGTTCATAGGCTCCTCAAAAGTGAAGCATCCAAAATGGAGATCGTTATCTTTCTCCCTAGATCTGTTCTTCCTCCACCTTGTATCCAAGCAGGAACCTGGCACCCCTGACGCATGCCACCTGGCCCAGTCACTGCACCCCACAGGTCTCAGGCCTGCCCTCAGCACCCCGTCACCTCTACTCTGTTTCGATCGAGGCCTGGGTCTCCAAGACTCCCCTCCTGGTTCCCGCCCCCAGAGCTGCTCCCTGTTCCTCTATCGCTGCCACGAGAGCACACACCCCAACTCCACACTGACCGCATCACCTCCCTGCTCCGTGGACTGGCGGGATCAAGTCCACATGCTTAGCTTGGCCAAACCAGCCACACTAAACTTCTCAACACTGTCCACATAGTCCAGCCACTTCCACACACCATGGCCTCTGCCCCCATCGCTCCCGCTACCCCGATGCCTTCAGCCCCTTCTACCTAAGGCAAACCTCTACTCTTCCTTCGGGATTCAGTTCAAACGTTGCCTCCTCTGTGAAATCCCCCGAGGAAACATGCAGTCCTCGACACTCTCCCCATACCTAGAACATGGACCACACTACTATTAGCCTTCATTTAGAAACTGCACCCTCACCCCACCCAGACTCCTACCCCACCAGGAGGGCTAGTCACATTAAATTCCAAATGCTAAAGCCAGCAACTGGCATTATAAGAAAAACTCCACTTGATGCATATTTCAACGTAATGAAAGCCATATATAACAAATCCACAGCCATGATCATACCCAACAACAAAAAGCTAAAAGTGTTTTCCTTAAGATCAGGAACAAGACAAGGATGTGCACTTTCACCTTTATTCAACATAATATTAGAAGTCCTAGCCACAGCCATCAGACAAGAAAAAGAAATAAAAAGCATCCAAATTGGACAGGAAAAAAGGAAAACTGTTTCTTTTTTGCAGACATCATACTATATATAAACATCTTAAAGATGAGCCCCCAAAAACTACTTGTTCAGTCAAGTAGCAGGATACAAAATTAATATTCAGATATCTGTTGCATTTTATATACAAGTTATCAAAAAATGATATTAAGAAAACAATCCCACTTGCAACTGCATAAAAATATATCAAGAAATAAATTTAGGTTCTGGCCGGTTGGCTCAATGGGTAGAGGGTTGGCCCAGCGTGGACGTCCCAAGTTTGGTTCTTGGTCAGGGCACACAGAGAAGTGACTATCTGCTTTCCTCCCCCATCCTCTCCCCCTTCTCTCCCTCTTCCACTCCTTCAGCCAGTGGCTCGACTGGTTTGAGTGTTAGGCCTGGGCACTAAGAATAGCTTGGTTAGTGTGAGCACATCAGCCTCAGGTACTAAAAATAGTTCCATTGATTCCAGCATTGGCCCCAAATGGGGGTTGCCAGATGGATCCTGGTTGGGGTGCATGTGGGAGTCTGTCTCACTATCTCCCCTCCTCTTACATTAAAAAAAGAAAGAAAGAAATTTTACCAAGGAGGTAAAGACCTATACTTGGAAAATTATAAGATACTGAAGAAAGAAATTTAAGAAGATAAAAATAAATGGAAGCACATATTATGTTCATGGATAGGAAAAATTAACATCATTAAAATGCCCATATTACCAAAAGCAATCTGCAGGTTAAATGCAATGGCTTTTTTTTTTTTTTTTTCATTTTTCTGAAGTTGGAAACAGGGAGAGACAGTCAGACAGACTCCCGCATGCACCCGACCGGGATCCACCCGGCACGCCCACCAGGGGCGACGCTCTGCCCACCAGGGGGCAATGCTCTGCCCATCCTGGGCGTCGCCATGTTGCGACCAGAGCCACTCTAGCCCCTGAGGCAGAGGCCACAGAGCCATGCCCAGCGCCTGGGCCATCTTTGCTCCAATGGAGCCTTGGCTGCGGGAGGGGAAGAGAGAGACAGAGAGGAAAGTGCGGCAGAGGAGTGGAGAAGCAAATGGGCGCTTCTCCTGTGTGCCCTGGCCGGGAATCGAACCCGGGTCCTCCGCACGCTAGGCCGACGATCTACCGCTGAGCCAACCGGCCAGGGCTTGCAATGGCATTTTTCATGGAACTAAAACAAGTAATTCTAAAATTTATATGGAACAATAAAAGACCCTAAATAGCCTAAGTAATCTTGAGAAAGTAGAACAAAGTTGGAGTATCACACTACCTGATATCAAACTGTACTATAAGGCTACTGTAATCAAAACATCATGGGCCCTGGCCGTTTGGTTCAGTGGTAGAGCGTCGGCCTGGCGTGCAGAAGTCCCGGGTTCGATTCCCAGCCAGGGCACACAGGAGAAGCGCCCATCTGCTTCTCCACCCCTCCCCCTCTCCTTCCTCTCTGTCTCTCTCTTCCCCTCCTGCAGCGAGGCTCCATTGGAGCAAAGATGGCCCGGGCGCTGGGGATGGCTCTGTGGCCTCTGCCCCAGGCGCTAGAGTGGCTCTGGTCGCGACAGAGCGACGCCCCGGAGGGGCAGAGCATCGCCACCTGGTGGGTGTGCCGGGTGGATCCCGGTCGTGCATGCGGGAGTCTATCTGACCGTCTCTCCCCTTTTCCAGCTTCAGAAAAATACAAAAACAAACAAAAAAAACCATCATGGTACTGGCATAAAAACAGACACATAATGGAACAGAATAGAAAGCCCAGAAATAAACCCACACCTATAGTCAATTAATCTTTGTCAAAGGAGGCAAGAACATACAGTGGGGTAAAGACAGTCTAGTCAATAAATGGTGCTGAGAAAACTAGACAGATATATGAAGAAAAAGAAAGAAATCAGACCACATTCTTATACCATATACAAGAATAAACTCAAAATGGTTAAAATCTTAAATGTAAGACCCGTAACCATAAAACTCTTAGAAGAAAACACAGGAAGTAAACTCTCTGACATTGCTCTTAGTAGTGTGTGTGTGTGTATCTCCTAGGGAAACCAAAGAAAAATAAACAAATGGAACTACATCAAACTAAAAAGTTTTTGCACAGCAAAGAAACCATCAACAAAATGAAAGACAGCCTACTGAAGGGAAAAATATACTCACCAATGATATATGCAATAAGGGGTTAATATCCAAAATGTATAACAAACTCATACAACTTAACAACAGAAAACACAAAAAATCCAATTAAAAAATGGGCACAGGACCTGAATAAACATTTCTCCAAAGAGGACACACAAATTGGCCAACAGACACATCGTCACTCATCATTAGAGAAATGCAAATTAAAACCACAATGAGCCATCACCTCACACCTGTCAGAACAGCTCTCATCAATAAATCAACAAACAGCAAGTGCTGGTGAGGGTGTGAAGGGAACCCTCACGCTCATGCGTTGTGGGGTGGTGCACTGCAGACTGTCACAGTCATTGTGGAAAACAGTATGGGGATGCCTCAAGAAATTAAAAACAGAACTACCTTAGGACCCAGCAATTCCACTTCTGGGTTTTTATTTGAAGAAACCCAAAACACTAATTCAAAAAGATATATACATCCCTATGATCACTGCAGCATTATTTACAGGAGTCAAGACATGGAAACAACCTAAGTAGCCATCAACAGAGGACTGCATAAAGAAGATGTGGTACATACATATAGACAATGAAATAGTACTCTGACATAAAAAAAAAAGAATGAAATTTTATCATTTGCAACAACATGGATGGACCTAGAGAGTATTACGCTAAATGAAATAAGTCAAACAGAGAAAGACATACCATGATTTCACTAAAGAACAAACAAAACCGAAACAGACTCAGAGACCCAGAGAACGAACGGATACAGCCAGAGATGAGGGAGGTTGAGGGGCTGGGTTTAAAAGGCCAGGGGACTAAGAAGGACAGATTGGCAGTTACAGAACAGTCCCGGGATGTCAAGTACGGCAAAGGGAATAGTCAGTAATGTTGCAGTAACTCTGCACAGTGCCAGGCGGGTCCTGGAAATATCGAGGGAGACCCGTTCTGACGTTTCTGATTGGCTGACCATGATGCCGTACCACTGAAACCAATAAAAAATAATACTGAATGTAAATTGTAATTGAAAAATAAAGTTTTTTAAAGATAAAATGTTACCCCCTGCCAAAAAAACCAAAACATTCCATTCAAAATTACTGCATTGCATTTAAAATGAAAGCATGCTAACTAACAGAGGCTTTCAGAGCATTTGAAATAGGACTGGAAAAAAAAATCCACCTTCCGAAAGGTCTCTAAACTTTAGACCAGCCCCTGCGCTAGCCGAGCCATTTTTTGGTTCTGTCTGACTCTGTCAAACACTCCGCTAGCCAGAGGCGGCCAAGGCGTTCCTGATCCTTGTTTCATGCAAGGAAGAGGCTCAAGTTCAAGGTCCAGAGCCACACCTGGGCCCCCAGGGAATGTCCAGGTGAGCCGGTGCCCTCCCAGTGAGGACTGGCAGTGGTTATCTTGCCGGTGTGAGAGCTGGGTAACCTCCATTTCATCCTGCCCGCCTCTCTCCCCACCCTTGGCTGAAAGGAGCTGTAAGGAGAGAATCGCACCTCAACAACCCGAAGGTACGGGGACTGCAGGCAGGCAGCCCCCAACCCAGATCAGAGGATCTTCCCCCCACTCCCAACCTGCTCCCCCGTGGCCAGTAAGGACCGCAATGCCCGGGCCCCCAGCGCCGCCAGACTCACAAGTCCTGGAAGCTGCGCAGGCAGGAGGCCGGGGTGAAGACGTCCAGGAGCCCGATGACCTGGGGAGAAGGTGGCCAGTGAGGGCTGGGCAGCTGCTGAGCGCTGTCCCCACCTCCCCGGGGACCCAGGCAGGCACAGGACCACCCACCCTTTCCTAACACCGAACCAGCAGGGGGCAGGTCCCAGCCTTCCTGGAAGCAGTTAAGGGGTAGAGGCGGAAGGGAGTGCCCCTAACTGGGAGGGAGCTTGTGGTGCACAGCGGTGAGGAAAGTCCAGCTGGGGAGAAGGGGAGCTGGACGTTCCTGTGCTCACTGCCCCCGAGTCGGGTGTTCCAGGCAAGCAGCACACACCCATGCTCAGCTCAAGCAGGGACTCAGGCGAAGGGAATGGAGAAGGGAACAGAGAAGGGGCCTTCCTGCCAGGAGGCTCCCTGCCTGTCACCTTTGGCCTCCTGCCACATAGATTCCTGCCTGCCAAAGGGCCGGTTCAGAGCCAGGGGCAAGATCACCCTGGCTGGAGGCCAGAGGGAGGAGTGCTGAAGTGGAATGGGGCTTAACATGGGCACAAAAATTTGAAATCATTATTTTACACATTTGCTTTCCAATCTAGGTACACTGGAGCAAAAAGCCTGGTGGCCAGGCCTGATGCGGGGTCACTAGTTTTTCCAGCTGCTTCTCTCAGATTGAACGGTCTTGTAGGTTATGCACTGAGGCCTGGAGCCTGGTGGCCTAAACTTAAATCCCAGCATGGCATGGCCATTAACTAACCATACAATTGGGGAGGGTGCCTCAGTTTCCCCATTTGTACAGGGGATAGTGCTTATCTCGTGTGATACTCCCAGGATGAAACCAGTTGTTTTACACTAAGCTCTCAGAACACAGTGCCTGGCACTCAATACTGTATGTATGTATCTATTATTATTATTATTATTACTATTACTATTATCAGGATCACATGTGCAAACAGCATTAACCCAGATTCTGGGCAGCAGCTCTTAGATCTAGAACACATAACCAAGTTTCGCCCTTAACAGTGAGATACAGTAAGTTTGCAGTGCATAGAGCTCATTCTGACCCGCTGCCAGGAGACACTTTGCACTCTTCCTGGAAGTAGGCGGGGCAGGTCCTGTACCCCATCTTCACAACGAGGGGACCAGAGGGGCAGGGAGGCGGTCTGCCTTCCCCTGGCCCTGTCCTGAGCTCTCCGCACCCCTGGGGCCCCCTCCCCCCTGCCTTCCCAGCAGCCCCAGGCCCAGCCTACGTTCTCATGCTGCATGTGTTTCAGCAACAGCAGCTCTCGATAGGCTCGCTTGGCAAAGATCTCAGACTGGAAGGGCCGGCTTAGCTTCTTGATGGCCACCTTTTCCCCTGACCGCTTGTCGATGGCGGAGCTGTAGGGGCACAGGCAGGTCAGCGGGCAGCGCATCTACTACTCTATGGGCAGTGTCACTCCGGATCCTGGGTGGTACCTCCCAGGCCATCCTCACCCCAGTCCCTCTTGGTCTGCAGGCTGGTGAAGGGGGGGGGGGTGGCCAGGGTGCCTAGGATGTGCGGGAGCTAGCTGATGCAGTGCGGGTGGGGGTGGGGTGGGGAACATGGGGCTGGGGGCTGCAGAGGCGACAGGCACACACTGAGAGAGGTCGGTGCACCAGGGTCAGACACAGTTAACACCAGGAATCCAGAGCCGCAGGGAGCCTCACTCTGTGTAACTTGGCAAGTCACTTCTCAGTGTTTGGGTCTCGGCGTACCCATTTGGAAGAGTGGGGATTCACCTCGAGGAACTCTGAGGTCCCTCGTAAGGTTCAATTCTTGAGGAACCAGACCCAGTCCCAATTCAACCCACAGAGACCCCACAAAGCCAGTGAGAAGAGAGGGTGGCACCTGCGTGGTCCCAGGCCAGCCTCTGCCCCAGCCTTTTTGCCCACACTCGGTCTCCTTAGCCTCCCGCTCGCCCGGTTTAGCCCAGAAAAAGCCCCCGGCAGGGTCTTCCATGCCTGCGGGGCGCTGTGGTCCTGGGTCAAGGTGGTGGGCACGTGGCCCCGGGGCCCAGCCGGAGAGGGGACACGCAAGGCGGGTCTGGGAGAGCAGAAGAGGTGCACGGCCCGGCGCCGGCCGGCCGGGAGGGTCCCCCTGAACCCTGGGGCCTGAGTGCCCGCGGTCTGTCCGCGCCGACGCCCCGGGCGCCCCTGCACCTCCCGGCGGGCACGCAGGCCCAGGGACCTCACCACACGGCGCCATAAGCCCCGCTGCCGACGTGCGCCGGGGACAAGTAGGTCTTGGGCAGCTCCCAGGCGGTCTTGTTGATGTCCTGCTTGTAGAAGCCCTTTTTCCGGGTGAGGCTCATCCCGCGCACCCAATCTCGGCGGCTCCGGCACGGCGGCTGCTCGCTGCCCGCGGGGATCCCGGCACCCGGCCCGTCCGCCGTCCGCCGCACCCGCCCCGCGCCGCCCGCTCCGCCCCCGCGGGGGCGGGGCCGGCCCGCGGCGCGTCCCACCTGCCGGCTCGCCCAGGTACGCGACCAGCCGCCCTCCTGCCCCGCCCCGCCGCCAGGCCCCGCCTCTCCCCTCCAGGCCCCGCCTCTCCCCCAGGCCCCGCCCTTCCGGGCCGGCTCCGACAGCCGCGCCGCGAGCCCTGCGTTTGCGCCTGGGCGGCAGGTGCGCTGCCCTGCAGGGAGGGCTGCTCCGGGCGGGTTCGGGTGCGGGCGCGGGACCGGAGCTCGACGTACCGAGGGGACAAGGCAGGGCCTTCCAGCTCTCCCTGCACCCCCAGGACTCTGCAGAAAGATCTCCCGGGGGTATTGACGACCGTTTGGGTAAAACAAAACACAACCCCACAACCTTTTGATTATGGAAAGTTTCCAACGTATACAAAAACAGACAAAATAGCCCAGTGCTTCTCACACTTGCCTGTGAACACGAATCCCCTGCGGATTTTGTTTTTATTAAAACGCAGCCTCTGATTCAGTCAGTCTGGGGTTTGAGCCAACATCATATATTTATCACCAGCCCGTCTCCCCCCAGTCCCCACGCCGGGCTCAGAGGGTCTCCGGACCACGCTCTGATGGTGAGGTTCTAGCGATCCTCCGTGACCCAGTCCCTCAGCTCCAGCAAATTACATCACTTCAGTCACTTTTACTCTATCTAATCCCTCCGCCCCCCGTTATTATGAAATAAACCAGGCATCGTATAATTTCATCCATAAATATTTTTTTGTGTCTCTAAAAGTTACGGACTATTTTTAAAACATATCCCAAGATCATGTTTAGGGGACCTAAAATTAACAACAGTAATTCTATAATAAACACCTGGTGCAGGTTTGAATTTTCGGGGTTGAACTCAGTTTCTGCGAGCTTCCCAGTGGCCGGGAGAACAATGACAAGCCAGGAACGTCTGCAGCCTCTATCTGGTGGCCTGTGCAGCCTGAAAAAAATTCTGTGCTCAGATTAAATCATAGAGTGGCCTGACCTGTGGTGGCACGGTGGATAAAGCGTTGACCTGGAATACTGAGGTCACCGGTTCAAAATCCTGGGTTTGCCTGGCCAAGGCATATATGGGAGTTGATGCTTCCTGCTCCTTCCTCATTCTCTCTCTCTCTCTCTCTTTCTCCTCTTTCTCTAAAAATTAGTAAATAAATAATTTATAAAAGGACAAATTAAATCACAGAGACCTCCCAGGAACAGGACAGGGGGCAGAGAACGGCCATGAGAAGCCCGGATGCCCAGCCTGACTCTCACTGGCCTGGGCATGGGCTCGTAGAAGAGGTAGGGACTGCTTGGTTCACTTTGTCAAACACAGAGAAGGTAGCTTGAAGGAAAGGAACTTGCCAGTGGCCCACAACGAGCTGGGGAGTGTCCCTAGGGTGTCTGCAGGCCTCACACCTGGTGCCATAGCCCCGCGCCCCACCCAGAAGTCCTGCAGTATCTGGCACAGTCCTGACGACCATTTGTGGGGGAGGGGCGCGGTCCCGCAGAAATACCCAACAGGCAGTGCGGGCAGGGAGTCAGTCTTACTCATACACCGTAGGATATCAAAAACGTGTGGAGAATGAATGAAAGAGTCAGCCCATTAGAAGTGAAAAAAATATTTATTTAATGAACGACTAGTGTTTGCCATTTGCCAGTCATTATTCTGAGCGTTCTACATACACAACTCCCTTCATCCTGGTGAGAGGCCTATGAGTCAATAGTGTTATTATCCTCATTTTAGAGATGAGGAACCCGAAGTACAGAGAGGTTAAGTAACTCGCTGAAGGTCACACAGCTGGGAAGGGGAGCTAGTTTGAAGGAACGAGCACATCCTGGCTTTAGAGTCCAGGCCCTCGGCCCCTAGGCTGTGCGGTGTCTCTGGGTTTGAGAGGCCTGGCTCCTTGAAGGAAACGGCCTGTGTTTGAAATTCACTGCTTACAGCTCACATGCCTCCCTCAGGACATCCTGCCCGGGGTTATCTGACATATTCCTCACCCTGCTCCCCGCCCCACCCCTGAGCGCGGGGGTGGGGGGGTGGTCTCTGGCCCTGAGACCCTGTGGAGGAAAAGGGAAGGGTCTAGGTGCCTGGGAGGACTGTGGCAGTGTCGGACCTTTGGCATGGAAGGCTCCCTAACTCTGAAGTTGGAACAGGGTCCCGGCAGCCAGAGTTCAGGACTGGGCGCAGACAAGAGAGAATTGTCTGGGGGACTCAGGTCTCCTCCTGGGTTGAGGATCCAGTTCTCCAGGGTGGGGATGGGGCTTGAACCTCTCTGTTGTGTCTTGAAAACCTGAGTGTGGCAGAGGTGAGCCCAGAAAGATGAGGAACACCAGGGAAGTGAGCATTGCCCAAGAGGGTGCAATCCTTCGAGGGCACACGCTGACCGTTCTGGCTGTGGCTCGGGGCACCTCTTAGGCAATGGTCAGGAAGTGACTCAGGCCTCAGGCTCTGCTGACACTCACCCCCCCACCTCGGGCCTCTACGGGGCCTGTGCCTACTCAGCAGCCAGGCAGCCTGGAGAGAAGGATCCAACCAGGGAAGTCATGAAGGATGTCCCGGGTGCTCCCACCCCTCCCGCAGTGCCTGGGGCTCTTTCCTGTGTGAGCTGTCCCTCCCAGACACTGGCCCAATGCAGTGTTGGTTTCTGCCCTATTAATGCAGAGGCAGGGAGTTGGAAAAGCCACTTTGGAATGAGACCTGAATTTCCATCCTGGCTTGGTACTGTCAGCTGTGTGACCCGGGCGAAGTCCCTTCCCCTCCCTGAGTTTCAGTGGCTCCCTTGCAAAATGGAATGGTATTAAAGCATGTATGACAAGGATATTTAAAGAGTCCTGGGGATGTATCATTTCCAGTGCAGTATGACAGCAAGCCAGTGAGATGGGGACCATCAATGCCTGCAGCCAAAGGTCACCAGAAACATACCTGTGGGTGGATAAGCTGGGTTTATGACTCCGTTGCTTCAACGGGTTCCATCGCACTGTGGGGACCGTGGGGCGTCTCCATAAGAAGGTGTTAGAAAGGACTTCCTATAAGGTTTGGGCTGGTGTTAGGCATCTGGTGGAGGGTTGAAGGAAGAAGGAAAGGTGACCAACTTTTTTACAATGAAAAGGAGGATAAAAATAAATGGAAGAAAACCATATCATAAATAAAAGAAACATTTTATTCATTGCAACAATAATACACTATAATATGATAAATGCATAATAAAAACATTTGTAATATTTTATGTTGTAATTATGCTTAATTTTTAATAATAATTGTAAGAAAAAATACTCATTTAGATACAAATATGTCACATCACACGCAATGGATTGACACTGCATCAATCACATACGAACATTTACAGATTAGTCTTCCAATATCAAAAAGGAGGACGTGTAGGAGGACACTTTTTGAAGGAGGACGGAACTTACAAAAGAAGGACTGTCCTCCCTAAAGGAGGACGATTGGTCACCTAAACCAGGACTTTGTTCTGGGTTAGATGCTGTTAGGAAGAAGAGGTGATTATTTGATGGGCGTTCTAATAGGTCTTACCTAGAAGGAGGAACAACTACAATGAATAGAGCAGCCTTCACTCAGATTAGCTAGAGCAGGGATGTTGGGTCATTTCTGTGTAGACCAGGGGTCCCCAAAATTTTTACACAGGGGGCCAATTCACTGTCCCTCAGACCGTTGAAGGGCCGGACTATAAAAAAAAACTATGAACAAATCCCTATGCACACTGCACATATCTTATTTTAAAGTAAAAAACCAAAATGAGAACAAATACAATATTTAAAATAAAGAGCAAGTAAATTTAAATCAACAAACTGACTAGTATTTCAATGGGAACTATGCTCCTCTCACTGACCACCAAAGAAAGAGGTGCCCCTTCTGGAAGTGTGGTGGGGGCCGGATAAATGACCTCAGGGGGCCGCGTGCAGCCCGTGGGCTGTAGTTTGGGAACCCCTGGTGTAGACAATATTCATGTTCAGACATGATTAAAGAGTGGTCTGGTTCTCATTTTGATCCGTTATGGTCACAGATGGCCCTGTCTATGTTCAACGGGGGCACTCCCACACCGACCTGGACCAGGTCAGCTCCGAGGCACACCAGAGCCTGGTGTGTCATTTACCTAAAGTCGCACATGACCAAGAAGGTGGTGGACGTGGTCTTCAAACCCGCCCCAGAGCCTGCACATGTAACCACCAACTCGACTGCCTGGCATCCGTCAAGTGTCTGAGCAATGGCTGTCGCTGTGGCGTTGTCTTCCTAGTGGGGCTGTGAGCCTCTGGAGGGCGAGGACATGGTGTTGGGGATTGATGACTGGCTTCTCGGAACGTGAAGCAAAAGCCACACATGATTATGAGGCTGGCTGCCCATGTCCCCATCCTGACCACAAAGACTCCATCTTGCCCTGGGAATATAGCAGCTCCTCCAACATGACAGCCCTCTCTGTCCAAAACGGCAGGGCCAGCACCTCGGATCTCACGGGGATGGGCCACGGGACCTGGACAAACAGAGAGGGCATGACACACCTGGGAGCCGTGGGAATGAAATAGCAAGGGAGCCCAGAGCCCTGGCCCCCACTCAGAGACCCAGGTACTCCTCCGCGCCTCTCAGAGCACCACGAAATAGAACCTCAAGGAAGTCGGGAGATGCAGAGGTAAGCCCTGCACGTGGAGGCTGCTCTGTAGTTTATTTACTAAGTGAGCTTGCTGGCCTGTCAGCCTCAGTTTCCTCCTCACGGGCCGTCAGAGGGACTAAAAGAGGTGACATGAGCCATGTCTAATTTCTACCTGGCACATAGTAGGTGCCATCCAGCCCAGGTGTGTGTCGGGGAAGGTCTATCTGAGGAGGTGACATTTGAGCCAACTCCTGACAAGCAGGGAGCCCTTCAGAGCTCTGGGGCGATGGGGCGGGGGGGGGGGGGGGGGGGAGAAGCAGCTGTCTGCCTTCCAAACTTTTCCACATCTGCTGCCAACCTCCAGCTCCTGCCTCCTGAGCACCCCACCCCCGGCAGTCTCTGCTCAGTCCCCACGGGGACCCAGCTCCTGTGGGCAGCCTGCTGGCCTCTGGCTTACTGGGCCATTCTTCCTCAGGACCGCTTCCCTTCTAGGGGACCAGGGCTGCTCAGGGCCTGAGCAGAGAACATCCATCCCAAGAACAAAATGTCTGGCTCCTTCTCCTAGGCACTCACCTGTCTGAGCTTTTCTCTCTGCCTCCCAAGCCCCTTGCTTTGACCGGGTCCTCTCTCCCTGCCCTCAGCTTTAGCACCCCCTGGTGGAGGACAGGGGTTAGGGACAGCTCTGCTCCCTGGCCCCTTCCAGCCTGCCTTCTTGGGCCCCAAAAGATAAATTTCCCCCTTCACATGTACCCACCCTGCCCTGGTCCTCATCTCCCCACACTGTACCCCAAGAGCCATGTCCCTTCACTCAGCCTGTGACGATGTGTCCTGGGGTTGGTCTGGTGGGACACTCTGGCGAGGCCTCTGCTCCATTGTTCTCTGTGTTACTCTGTGGTAATCAGCTCAGTTTTCATCAATCTGCTTGGTCCTCTGGGAGATGGCCGCCTCCATCACTGGAAAAATGACCCTGTGAGGTTGAGGACGGCTTCTTGGTCACTGCTGAGCCCCGGCATAGTGGTGGCCGTAGTTGGTGCTCGGGAAATACTTAGCAAACGGATGAACCAAAGGCTTTTGCTTTTTGTGTCTCTGGTGGGTTACGAGGCTGTGAGGAGATGCGGTCTGAAGACCCCAGTAGTGGGGCGGAGGGGCAGAAGCAGGGGACACGCCTGGAATCACGTCCGCGCGGAGCGTCTGGGACGGGTCGTCACTCTCTGGCCGGACACAGGCTGCCCTGGAAGCTTCTGGCTCCTCTCTGTCCTCTCCTGGCTCCCTGAGGCGAGGCTCAGTGGCGGTGGGCTTGCGTGGCCCTCCGGATGCCAGCACAAGGCCAGGCCTCGGTGTGGAGGCAACGGTTTATGATAAATAAACAGGCGCACAACCTGAATTGGGAGACTTTCTCTGTCACCCAGAGTGCAGTAAACTGAATTCCAAGGCTGGCCCATCCCTGCCTGTGGCCTTACTGTTCCTGCTGAGGTCCTGGTCGAGCCTGACCCTCCTCTGCCCTTCCGGATTCTCCTTCCTTCCTGGTCTTGAGAGTTCAGCTCTGAATTCACCTCTTGAAGGATGGGCTCACCCAAATACCCTGCCCACACCCCCCTGACCTCACAACTCTGGTGACCCCCTGCCACACACCCTGGGCTTTGCAATGTGAACGTTCATTAGTGAACTTGAGTGCCTGCAAAGCAGTACAGGAGGGCAGTGCTGGGCTTGGCTCTTGTGCCAACACTTACAGCTGTGTGACCTTGGTCCAATGAGTGCCGGTCTCTGAGCTTCTCTTCAGTAAAACGGGAGCACATCACCCGCCTGGCAGGATTTACGAGACTGTGGATTGGCAAGGTGGTAAGTATTGTGTATGGTGCTCCCTGCTGTCCTTCAGGACTGCTCATTGGTCACCTCTACCGGGAGTCCTCCCTGACTCCACTCCAGCTATATCCCACCTGCCTTACCTGGTCTCTTGTTCCTTCAGGTCCTTATATAACTTACCATATACTTGTTTATTATCTGTCTGGCCTTGGCCAGTTGGCTCACTGGTAGAGCATCGACCCAGCATGTGGAAAACACAGGTTTGATTCCTGGTCAGGGCTCACAGGAGAAGTGACCATCTGCTTATCCATCCTTCCCTCTCCCCCTTCTCTTTCTCTTTCTCTCACTTCTCCTCCCACAGCCATGGCTCTATTGATTTGACCATATTGGCACGAGGCACTGAGAATGGCTCCGTGGAGCCTCCACCTCAGATGCTAAAAATAGCTCAGTTGTGAGCATTTTTCCTAGATGAGCAGAGCATGGGCCCCAATGGGGGTCGCTGGGTGGATCCTGGTCAGGACACATGTGGGAGTCTGTCTCTCTATCACCCCTCCTCTCACGTAAAATTAAAAAACAAAACAAAAATATCTCTCTATCCTCTAATAGAATGTCCGGTCTATGAGGGTAGGGGTTTGATTTTCTATGTCCATTGCTGAATCACAAACCCTGCACATGGTGACTGACTGAACAGCAGGTACGCAGTAGGAGCTTAATAAAGGGAAGCTACCGTTATTACTGTGCAAAGGTTGGCTGGACTCACCTCCGTGCCTAGGGCAGTCCCAGAACAGTGACCTGCCAAACAGTGTAATAGGGTCACTGCCCAGCCTGGACTCCTCTGTGCCCTGCCCCGGGCAGGAGAGGCTGTGTACCCTGGAGGCTACCTCAACAGCAATGCCCTTCCAGGGCAGAGGTCACTGGGTCTGCCTGTCCACTCCTTCTATGTGAACAGTCAACACCAGGACACACAAATTGTACTCAGGGGCCCCACAACCTTTGTCAGGGTCAGAGAAACCCAGACAAGGCCGGTAGGGCGACCGGCCGTGGCAGAGGCTTGGGCTCTGAATCCAGCTCTGCCCCAAATTTGCTGTGTGACCTTATGTAACACTCTACCTCTCTGGGTGCTTCAGTTTTCTATTTTACATAGTTAACAAATATTGACAGAGTGCCGATTACTTGCCCAAAATTGTCCTCAGAGATTTATATATATTTCTTTCTTTCTTTTCTTTTCTTTCTTTCTTTCTTTCTTTCTTTCTTTCTTTCTTCCTTTCCTTTCCTTTCCAAACCGTATGAATTTTTAATGAGTTTATCTGAGCCAAACTGTCAACCATTGCCAGGAAGCAAAATCTCAATGGATTGAGAAAGTGCTTCCTCTTCTTTTTTTTTTTTTTAAGTGAGAGGAGGGGAGATAGACTCCTGCATGCACCCCCACTGGATCCACCTGGCAATCCCTGTCTGGGACTAATGCTTGAATCAACGAGTTATTTTTAGCACCTGAGGCTGATGCTTGGAACAACGAGCCATCCTCAGCACCAGAGGCTGATGCTGGAACCAATTGAGCCATTGGCTATGAGAGAGGAAGAGAGAGAGAGAAGGGGGGAGAGGGAGGGGAAGAGAAGCAGATAGTCACCTCTCCTGTGTGCTCTGACCGAGAATCGAACCCAGGACCTCCACACACCAGGCCAATGCTCTATCCACTGAGCCAACGAGCCAGGGCCCATTTACTCCTCTTAAGAGCCCTCTGAGATAGGTTAATAATATCCTCCATTTTACACATGGCAAGCACGAGGCACAGAGAGGTGGAGTGACTTGCCCAGGGCCACACAGCTGGTAAATGGCAGAGCCAGGATTTGAGCTCAGGCAGCCTCCCTGCAGCGTCAGCGCTGGAGACCACCGCTCAGCTGCGCCTGACGGTGCCTGTGAAGGCGCAGCCCTTGCCTGTTAGGAATCAGAATGGGCTTCTGGTGGTGCCTCCTTTCTCTGGCCACACGCTCACGCCCCTAACGGTTCCATTTGGCCTTCCTGGCCAAGAATCTCCATTCCTGCCCTTTTCCAAATCTAATAACTGCGCCTCCCTCACTTCCAGAAGGACACAGTGGGGTGCTGGACCGGGCGTGGGGGATGGGGAGTCCTCATGCAGAGAATTCCTCCGTTTCTGTGGTCTAAAAACCCCCACCACGGCCACGTTCAAGCTACCAGTCTGACGTCACTGACATGCAGCAGCGAAGAAAATCAGCTCTCAGGAGCCACAAGGAAGGGGCACCAGCACACCTGCCAGCCCAGGCAGAGGTGCGGCCACAGGGATGCGTGAGGGATTGACTGCTCGGGATGAACCACCAGCTGGTCCTCTGCGCGGCTCCAGCCTCACACTTCCTGCGCCCGCCCTTCCTCGCCCGGGGGCGGCGTCCGGCTTTGCTCACCTGGAGCGGGCGCACCCGCGGCCGGCCGGGCAGCTGGCGAGCAACAGCTCAGCGGGACGGGCAGCCCAGCGGGGATGATCCGCCTAGTTAGGGCAGTCTTTCCTCCTCGACACGCCCCACCCGGCGGCTCCCGGCTGTCTCCAGGATCACGTTTAAACCCCTGGGCCTGCTGGACCGGGCTGGTCGCCGCCGTCGGGGCCCCGCCTTTCCTGATCATCAGCTCCGCCATGGCGGCCGTGCGCCAGCGCACAGACTTGCCTCACTCAGCCGGGTCACCACACCTTCGCTGGGGCTGTTGCCTGTCCGGAATGCCGCGCCTCTGCTTTGCCACCGATGGGAGGACCCTCGGGCCTCCCGGCCTGGCTCAGCAGCAGGCTTCTGCCAGGCCACTTCTCCCTAGTGCCCTCCCCTTCCTCTGACTCCTGTGAGACTTAGGGCACAGCAGGTCCTTAGACCTGAATTGCCAGTTGTTGTTTTTTTGTTTTTAAGTGAGAGGAGGGGAGATAGTGAAACAGATTTCCGCATGCTCCTGGACCGGGCTCCACCCTGACAACCCCCCTCTAGGGCCGATGCTCAACCAACCAAGCTATCCTCCAACGCCTGGGGCCAGGCTCCAACCATTCGAGCCACTGGCTGCAGACAGAGGAAGAGGGAGAGAAGGAGGAGAGGGAGAGGGAGAGAGAGGGGAAGAGGAGCAGGTGGTCGCTTCTCTTACGTGCCCTGATTGGGGATTGAACCTGGGACGTCTGTACACTGGACCAAACCTCTAACCACTGAGCAAACTGGCCAGGACCGCCAGTTACTTTTCTTTTTTTAAAAAAATGTATTTATTCATTTTAGAGAGGAGAGAGAAAGGGAGGGGAGAGAGAGAGAGAGACAGAGAGAGAAGGTGGGGAGGAGCTGGAAGCATCAACTCCCATATGTGCCTTGACCAGGCAAGCCCAGGGTTTCGAACCGGCAACCTCAGCATTTCCAGGTTGACGCTTTATCCACTGTGCCACCACAGGTCAGGCGCCAGTTACTTTTCGAACAAAACTAAACTGTAAGTTTCTTGAGGGCACCTCTGTCTCACAGATCTCTCTGTCCCCTGTGCCTACTTAGCAATGCACTGTCAAGTCTTCATCCATGCAACCCGGCTTTGCTGAGCCCTTGGGGAGGCATGGACCAATGTCACAGTCCCTGTGTTCAAAAAGCTCATCCCCCAGTGAGGGAGGAGAGCAAGACAGGAAAACAGCCACTGTCACCTACAGGTGGGAGTGCGCATGGCCCCGGTTTTAGAGCTGTTCGCTGGCCAGTGGTAGAGCGTGCCCCTCATTTATCCTGGGGACGCCAGGGGGTACTGACTTAGTCCACGGAACACAGGCAAGGGGCCCTCTCATCACTGTGTCACCGTTAATAAAGAGACGTTTCCAGCATCACAGGGGAAAATGTAAAAGAAGAGCCCAGAGGGCTGCTCTGGACGTGAGAGTTGGTGTGTGTTAGCCCAACGGGTGCTGTGTGTCGGCGGCTGTCACGGTACCAGACGGGATCATTCTGTAACTTCCTTCTTCACCCAGGACTCTTGGGGACATCCGCCCGCCCGTGTTTATTCCATCTAGCTCAGCGGCGTTTCTCAACCCTGGCACATGTCGGGCCCAGTAATTCTTTCCTTGGAGGTGGGGGAGAGAGCGGGAGGGGGAGGAGGAGGTCAGGGGGAGGGGGTGTCCTGGGCTGCGGCGGCATCCCTGGTCTCTGCCCACTAGGTGTCAGTAGCTCACTCCCCACCCCAAACTTTTTGTGACAACCAAAAATGTCTCTGGGGGCATTGCCGGTTGTCCCCGGGACGCAGACGAGACGTGGGGTTAGGCAAAGGCCTTCTGGTCCATTTGTTCTTGCCGCTGCTGAAAACACTGTCCCAGAGGGCATAGCACGTTTCTCTCCCCAGTCTCCTGACGAGCTGCCAAGATGTGTTTGCAGGCTTTTTTTTTTTTTCATTTCCAGCTACTGCAAATAACGCTTGAGTGGAAAGTCCCCATCTTCATTTCCTTGAGCCCAAATGGGAAAGTTTCTCTTGAATAATCACCCCGAAGTAGAACGCGGGGTCAGGAGGTGCCGGGGCAGTGGGTGGCGGCCTCACCCTCGCTGAATCTTGCCTGACAGCTTCCGAAGTGAGACATCTCACCGTCTCACCGTCTCACCGGGGCTTTGCGGAGTCACATTCATTAGCCCCTTCTCAAGCCCTGCCTCCAGCCACACTGTGGACTTGTCTGGAAGCGGTTTGTGGCTAGAGGAGGACAGCCATTTGAACACCACTCATGGACCCACAGTCGACTGAACAGTAATATACGTTTGTTTTTTTTGTTTTTTGTTTTTACAAAAGTTACATGTTTTCACAGATTTGGGAAAACTTCTAGGACTCATTAACCAACCTGTCCACAGCTATTATTTCTGAGCAGTGGGATAATGGATGTTAGTTACCCAGCTAGATTTAATTTTTTTTCCCAACAATACACAGGTTTTATTTCTGTCAGGAAGGAATAAATAATCACTAGAAAAAGGAATGCTTTGACATGGGGGAGCTCTGGGGAGGGTACCCAACTCCACAGGAGGTGGGGAGAGGCTCAGTGGGGGCTAACAAGGGGCTTTCCTGACCCAGGAGCAGGTGGGGCTTGTTGGGGGCAGAAGAGCCTCCACGTGGGGCCTCTCCTCTCCACATACATTTTGTCAGCCACCATGATGGGGGCACCAGTCACTGGCCCGTCAGTCAGTCACCAGGCAGAGCCCCGGCCATCAGCTGTGTCATCGCCTGAGCAACGGCCCCCGGCTGAGGGGAAATGGGCCAAGATGCAGGGGTGGCGGGTGACTTCACACCTCACTACAGGGGACACATGGCGAGGCTTGCAGCAACCCTGCAGGTGGAGCCAGCTGATGAGGTCACGGTCACACCCAGGTCATCCACAGGTCCACGAAAAAAACCCTCCCTGTCAGGTGAGTGCCAGGGGCGTGGATCAAGGTGCACCTGGCCCGGAAATGATCAGCAGCAGCAGGTGCTCACAGGTTTCGTTCCAGGGGAGCCAGAAAAGTGGTGCCAGTTACTGTTTATAACTGCCCCCTCCCCCCCACTCCCTAGGAGAATGTGGACCCTAAGAGAGCAAGACTCATTTCCCCCCCAGGACCTCAGTACCTGCCTGACACAGAGGAATGGCCCGGTAGATACGTGTGGATTGGTTGAACAAGGGTGCAGTGCACCAGACCAGCTTCCAGTTCTCTTTCCCCGGTGGTTTCATTTCAAAGGGGCGGGTGAATGGGGAAACGGCAGCACTGATAGGGACCGTGGCCACCAGCCACCATCCATCACCTTGATTCCTGTCCCAGCTCGTGAAGTTGTGGCGCGCCCAACTTGAGTTCCACGGCAAGACGCAGGCGGGGGAGTCAGAACCCCGCTCTCCTGACCCCGGTCTCTTCTTCAACCGGGAACTGGCACCCGTTTCCTAGACAGGGCAGATCATCTGAACGCATTTGGTATCTTTCTCTAGATCAGGTGTCCCCAAACTACAGTCCCCTGAGGCCATTTATCTGGCCTTTGCCGCACTTCTGGAAGGGGCACCTCTTTCACTGGAGGTCAGTGAGAGGAGCACTGTATGTGGCAGCCCTCCAACGATCTGAGGGACAGTGAACTGGCCCCCTGTGTAAAAACTTTGGGGACCCCTGCTCTAGATAATCTTTGTTCCTAAAGATGGTTGATGGTAAAAACAGGAAGCGGAGGACAGATGATTTGCAAGGATTAAAAGGTGACACTCATTCTCTGACTCAGTGCGTTGAGATCGAGCGCCTACTGTGTCAGGTGCCATGCTAGGCTGTGGGGACATGGTAGTGGACCGGACGGTCTATGCCCTTGAACTGACGTGTACTGAGCATTTAATGTACACCGAGGGCTCTCCGTGTTTTAACTCACTCAGTCCTCACAACTCTGTGAGGCAGGTTCAGAGGGAGTAAGTCATTTGCCCAAGACCGCACCCCCCGGGGGACGGAGGGGTTGGGATCTGAGCTCAACCACACTGGTTCCAGAGCCTGTGTCCCGATTCTTCATGTATTTTCTCTTGAGCAGGTGATACCAACACCAGGCCGTGACAAAGCAGCATCATGTGGGCGAGTACAAGAAGCACACACAAGGAACAGCTGATCCCAGCATGGGGGCGGTCAGGATTTAGAGTGAGAGCGAAGGTCAGCCCGGAGGAGTGGGGAAGAAGGCTGGGGCTCTCGCCCGAAGGACTACCCACCCCCCCTACTGTCCATGTAGAGTACCAGAGAGAGAGAGAGAGAGAGAGAGAGAAGTGAGGGGAGCCGCGGAGAGATGAGCCGCTGCACCCCCCCTTCTCCCCAGAGGCCTGGAGGTGCATTCCTCCCTGGAGTAAGGAAGCAAAGGAGCCCGCTGGGACCTGGGAGAGAGGCCATCAAGTCCCAGCCATGGCTGCCCTGGACAGGGACAGGGCTGCCCTCTGACACCTCTATTTGGCCAGCAAGTCCTTTGGGAAATTATGCAGAATGCATACACTTTTCTTGATTTTCTTTCAGAAACCGAAGAGAGGCAACGCTATCTGGAGCTCTGGCCGAGGAGTCCTCCTCGTTGATACCAGGACGGGCTGTTGCTTCCAGCCTCGGCTGTATCGTGGCTCTGGAGGAGAATTTGAGACATTAAACTGTACAGAATACACAAGTGAAAATATCAACAGTCTAATATACAGCAGGGATTGACTAAAACTACTTTTAGTAAGGAAGGGGGAGGAGAGGAAACAGAAAGCCACCTCTGCCCTCAAATCTGGAGGTTTCAGGAGTCAGGACGTCACATGCCTTGAGTCACTTCACCCGTCAGCACCTCCCCGAGGGTGAACTGCGGGAACCCGTAGGGCCACTTTCCGCGGCTGTAGCAACGAGCAGGGCTTCCCGCAGGTGTGGCACGCAGGAGCCCTCTTGTCGCGGGGTCCCCCCCTCACAGGTGCTTCCAAGCCCGGACACACACCCCACGGCCTCGCGGAGGGCGCACAACCTGGCTACCCGAGCCTAGACTGCGACTTGGTTTTACGTATAAAAAACACAAAGTTTCTCACGTAATAACATACTTAAAATCTCCAGGATCACAACTGCGTAGATTTAAAAAAAAAATTGTTTTGTATGAAATTTTACCAAGAGCTGCTCACCAGTTTCAGAAAGTCATGTGACTGACAGCAGCCCGAGCCGGGTCGGTGCGGAGAAGACAGCGGTTGCCCCGTTCCCGGAGTTCCGTCTAGGCGCAGGCATCGAACCGTGCCGCCTTCCACGCAGGTACGCTTGAGCATTTACACATTGCAGTGGGCTTACATTTTTCCTTTACCCATCATTTATATAGATCATGCTTTCTTTGCAATGGTGAGTGTATACGTATGCTACCTGTGAATTTCACTTCAGGATCATGAAAGGGATGTTACAAAATATTGTATGGTGTTGGTGCTGGTAAGAGTTGAGAACCACCGGTCTTTGTCAAGGGGCCAGGGCTGGTCATGTAGTTTTACATACATGTTTCCCCCTCAAATGTGGTGGCATATATATTGTATGTATCTGTTTTATTGCAAAGTTGGATTTAAGGTTACTTACTCACTCAACTATGTAGTGTCGTCTGAACAGAGCACATTATTCTTTAAACTGAATCAAACAGGTTTGCAGTACAACAGTATCCCACTGGGTACGGGTACCCACTCAGCCCACAGCCTCCGGCTTCAGTAACGGTATGTCTCCCAGAAACTGCGCTGTGCCTGGCCCCCCGGCCACCTCGTCTTGGAGGACTCTCCTTCAAACTGGTTTTAGGAACTTGCCCTGTCCCCAGAGGGAGAACAGGACAGCCTCGACGCCCAAGTTCAACTCAAGGGAGATGCAAACCAGTATCTTCTGTCCACAACATATCAGGAACAGTGAAGTGTGTTATTTCATTTAATCTTTTTCTTTTCTTTTTTTTCCAAGTGAGAGGAGGGGAGATAGACTCCCACATGCAGCAGGATTCACCTGGCAACTCCCATCTGGGGCCAATGCTCTGCCCATCTGGGGCCATGCTTGCAACTGAGCTATTTTTAGTGCCTGAGGCGAAGTTTCCAAGGAGCCCCATCCTCAGCACCCAGGGCTGATGCACTTGAACCAAGCAGAAGGGGAGAAGAGAGAGAGAGAAAGAGAGAGACAGAGAGAAGGGGGGGGAGGCATGGAGAAATTGATGGTTGTTTCTCTTGCATGCCCTGACCAGGAATCAAACTTGGGACTTTCACATGCTGAGCTGACACTGAGCCAACCGGCCAGGGCTTATTTCATTTAGTCTTTACAATCACTTGAAAGCTAGAAAATATTACCCTAGGATTTGAACCCAGGTCTGTGTGGCTTCAAAACCCTGTATTCTTTCCCCTGTAACCCATCACCCGCCTGTCTAAGGAAATCCTGCAGTCACACCCATTTAATCACTCCTTTTTCTGTTTGTGGATAATGGACAAAGAGCTTCTGAACAAAGGATACCTTTTCCACATCGTTGTATTCTTGTTGCTGTTGTTGTTTTCAGAAATAGAATAGTCTTAATCCAGCATTGAATATACTTTCTTCTGAACTGCTTCATATCTCTCCCTTTCCCCCCAAATATAGTCAGGTCCTTTTTATTTTTGAAAGGCTTTTCATACTTGTACTTCCCCTTGAGATATCAAGCCACTTCTTTAAGTGATAACAAGTTAGTAGGTATTTGCCTTCAATCATTTCAAGAAAAGAGGCTGGCATATTCTGCAAGACTGGAGATGTCTCAAGCTTTATACCAGTGGTTCTGAACCAGGAATGACTTTGCTCCCCAGGGAATGTCTAGCAATGTCTGGAGACTGTTTGGCAATCTTAACTGGGATGGATGGGTGGGGGTGGTGGGGGTATGTGTGCTCTTGTCACCTATGAGAAGACTGGGATGGTGCTTAACATCCTACAATGTAAGGACAGCCCCACAACAAAGAATTATCTAGCCCAAGATGTCAATAGTGTCCAAGTTGAAAAATTCTGCTTAAGATCCTTAAAACATACTCTTCTAGTGGGGAGGAGACTACCGCCCCCGCCCCAGAAGGGGACAGTCCTGCTACAAAGTTGCCACGGCGCTCTGTTTGCCAAGCCGGGGGTAACCTCTCTCCTCCAGCAGGGTGTTCTGCCGGAAAAAGCCAGACTCTGGCCTTGGCAAAAACCGAAATTGGCGAATGGTTCCCCTGAGTCCCATGACTCTAAAAGTCTTCCTCATCAAAACAATTTTTTCTCATTAAAAAAGAAATTGAAATTACTCTATGGTAATTCCTCTTATATGGGTGCCAGGTGGGCACTGGAAATATTGGGGAAAGTTTTTGTAAAAGTACGTGATTTTCTTACCACGACGCTGCACACCTGAAACTAATACAGTGTAATCTAATACAGTGTAATCGAGTGTAAACTATAGTTGAAAAAAATTGGCCCTGGCCCGTTGGCTCGGTGGTGGAGCGTTGGCCTGGCGTGCATGAGTCCCGGGTTCGATTCCCGGCCAGGGCACACAGGAGAGGTGCCCGTCTGCTTCTCCACCCCTCCCCCTCTCCTTCCTCTCTGTCTCTCTCTTCCCCTCCCGCAGGCAAGGCTCCACTGGAGCAAAGTTTGCCCGGGCGCTGAGGATGGCTCTGTGGCCTCTGCCTCGGGCGCTAGAACGGCTCTGATTGCAGCAGAGCGACGCCCCAAGATGGGCAGAGCAGAGCATCGCCCCCTGGTGGGCGTGCCAGGTGGATCCCGATCGGGCGCATGCAGGAGTCTGTGTGACTGACTCCCCGTTTCCAACTTCAGAAAAAAAAAAAAAGGAAAAGTTAGTTAAAAAAGAAAAGCAAATATAACAGAGTGTACAATAGGTTAGAGCCACCTCTGTAATCCCTCTCTATACCCCAGAGGTGACTGTGGAGAGTTGGCTGCGTGTCCCTCTGGGTTTCCTAGCCAAATACTATTAATCGATCAGTACAAGGGGAGGGCGAGCTGTAGCTTGCCACTTCCTGTTTCTTGCCCATCAGCCGTCCTGCACATGTCGCCATGCCCAGCTGTCTGGTACCCCACTGTACTAGTGACCAACTTTTCCAGTCCTTACTGACAGACATGTGGGTTCCTGCCAATGGTTCACCATTACCAAGCACATAACCCTGAATAACCTTCCACTTTCTCCTTTGTACACTTAGGAGGCCTTTAAGTTCTGAGAACTATAAATTGGCAAAGTTCAAAGGGCAAGCATATTGAAACATCTGTATCATAAATAAAAAGCGTATTCGTCAACCACATATTCGTTAGCCAAGTCCTTGTGAACACCATCACGTGAAAACACGCCTGAGCGGGCTCCTTATCAAATCAGTCCCTCCTCGCTTCCTAAGTACCTGAACCCAGAGGGTCCCTCCTTAGCCACTCTGGCCTGGTCTCTCCTGTTCGTCTCTGATGTACACTGTCAGCCTATGGCCGATGACACAAATATGATATAATGGGGATTAATTGCAATAATTGCAAATCTTGTAAAAGACAGTGGATTTGGTGAACTTTATAAACAATGCTAGGAAACGGCTCCAATCTCAAGCAAAGCCACTGAAAACTGTGGACCTGGCGGACAGTCCAGTTCATAAGGGGACGGGGATAAAGTGGTCGCCAACACGTACACGCAAAAAAGAATGGTGTGGACAGCAGAAGACTGAGATCCTTAGGGAAACTCAGGAAGACTCAAATATTTTTGCAAAATTTACCTAAGATTATGCTGCAAAAAGCAAATGGGGGACCTGGCCGGTGGCTCAGTGGAGAGAGCATTGGCTCAGTGTGGACATCCCATGTTCGATCCCCAGTCAGGGAATACAGGAGAAGATACCATCTGCTTCTCACACCCCCTCTCTTCCCCCATCTCTCCTTATTCCCCTCCCACAGCGTGGCTCAATTGGTTCAAGCATGGCCCCAGGCGCTGAGTATAGCTCAGATGGAATGGTTGGTCTGAGAGCATCAGCCTCAGGCACTAAAAATAGCTTGGTACTTAAGCATTGGCCCCAGATGAGACTGCCAGCTGGATCCTGGTCAGGGGTGCATGCAAGAGTCTGTCTCACTATCTCCCCTGCCCTTACTTAAAAAAAATTCAAATGGGAAGGATATTATACCACACTACATGCGGTTTCACTTTAAAACCATTTGGTTGATTCTTTGTTCCTTTTAAGACTATATTTGAAATTGTGAATGTGATTTCATAATTTTGTTGTTTTCATGATAAAAGTCCCAGCCAGACTTCCTCTCTCCCCCAATCCCCACCACATACTGTGAAATTCTGGTCCCCATCTTACGTGGATGCACTCGGTAAACTTTTCCCAGTGTCAACTCTCTCCCTGAGCTAAACACGCCTCTGCTCTCAGTAGCCTAGAAGGAAGGTTGTGTCGTCATGGCAAAATATTTCCTCCCACGTTCTGATCCTTCCCGGGGCTGATGGATCACATGTGACAACTGCGTGCCTTTTCTGCTGGCCCTTTAAGAAGTCACCGAGAACAGAAAAAAGGGAAAAGCCTGAGCTTGGTCTGCCTTTTGTCACTGCTGTCATTCCCATGGCCAGCCAGGGACCAGATGGCACGGGGCTAGTACACTGCTGCACAGTCCACTGTCCACCCTGGGACACCAGTCAGCATTCTCAGCCACTGAGAAAAGAAAGCCACACCCACAGGCCCTAAAAGCAGCTGCTGGCCCTTTAAATCCTGTGATGCAAGTCAGTCGATTTGGAGAATATTGTCAAGGGCCGTAGACAAGAGTCATGCAACATGTAAAATGCTTAAAAGCCTATAAACAATGACACATAACTGTACATCTACAATCTTCCCTCTGGAAATTTAAAAATAAAAATATACTTTCTACAGAGAGTCTTAGGATGTCAAAGATGAACTGAATATAAACACCCACTTAAACAAACAAACAAACAAAAATACCACTTCATTTCACAAAGGAGGAAATGGAAAGCCAAGGCCGGGGGTTGGCAAACATTTTCTGTGGAAGAGTCAATAGTTCAGCTTTGCAGGGCACACGGTCTCTGTCGCAATGATTCACCTCGGTCACTGCAGCCACAGACAACAGGTAAACAAGTGGGTAACTGCGTCCTAGTAAGACTTCATTCGTGGGCACTGATGTTTGAACTGGACATTATTATTTTACATATGCTACAAAAATACTGTTCTTATTTTAATCATGTAAAAATCATTTCTGAGCGGCTACGCACAAACACTGGTAGACTGGAGCTGGCCCTCGGACCCTAGTTGGCGGACCGCTGGCCCCAGGCCACCCTGACACCCGGGCAGCTTGTTCTTCAGCCTTGTTCTTCAGCTCTCTGCGTTACTCACTGCTTCCAAGACTCGGATCTGCTCCGCCGTGAAGGGCATGACAGAGGAGCTCTGAAAAGGTTTGCTAAAGTTGAGGAGTAACATTAAGATCTGTCGGAAACACATGCCAGGCCACGGTGGAAAGGGCACTGATATAAAGCCACATTCAGCACCAAATAAAAATGGCCGAGAGAAAAACAGAATAAAATGGAAAAACTCACTACATTTGAAAAATAGGCTTTATTTTGACCAGTGGTATTGGAGGACATCCTATATGGCAATAAAACTGATTACAGCCAAGTTCATGAATACAAATAAAATAGCAGTTTCCCTCTGTCTTCTGCTTTCTATTCAGAGAAATCAGGAGGGGGGGCAGTGTTCTCAGAAACCCGGGGAGCACTTCCACAGGCACCAGCGGAGGCCCGGCCCTGGGGGCACTCGGCGCCTACTGTGCAGGTGGCCACGGTGGCCAGGACCTCGATGGAAACACCGAAACACTTCCGTGGGCGATCACACTTAGCACGCACAACCCCAATCGGCTGACAAAACCCATCTGGCTGTGACTCTGAGGATCTGAACCGCGTTATCAGGAGATGAGGCCTGGGCATTTGTCTTCCTTTAAAGCAGGGAGACCCCCAGGTGTGCTGTGATCACCACCAGCCTGCCTGCCTTCCTTTCGGCCCCAGCTGGCTGACTCAGGGGCCCACCCTGTCTCTCTGGAGTGCATGCGCCACCGCATGGTGACAGAGACATGGAGACACCTTGGTCTGATGACAAGCTCCTGTCACAGGGGCCAACACTGAAGTGGCTTTTTACACTTTCTTAATTCACACAAGGTTTAAATAAACGGGCCCCCGATATCACACAGGATGCAAAGCTATGAGAACAACGCTTCTCCACCCCTGAGGATATTTCATCTGTATAAAGTTTGAAAATACAAAACATTAGAATAATTTGCCCTTTCTCCCCATCGACAAGAGTCACATTCTCTCAAAGGGTTCCTGTGATATACAAAATTCACTTCTCCCTGAAACCAAGACCCAGAAGTCACCGTGGAGCTGCCAAGAAGACCCTTTTCCAAAGAAGGGTGGAAAAGACACCTCATTCCTTTTTTTTTTTTTTTTTTTTTTTAAATAACCATATTTAGACAAAAATAGCAATAGAGAGTTTCTGGCCTCGTGCGCGTTTTCACTTTTCACTTTGATTTTCGGCATTTCTTAGCATTGGTTATCGGGAGTGAAGAGAACAGCTCATCTTCCGACGTCTGAGAGACTCCTGGGGACAGCCCTATCTTTCCGGTGATGGCTCCCCCCAAAATAGTTTTGTTGAAAACCAGATGGCAAGAAAGAAAATGCTAGACATCCATCTGTTCCATTTCTTCATCATAGTCACATCAAAAAAGCACCTGGAGTATCAGTTGTGTTCAACACAAAATCGCGCCGGGGGTGGAGGGGGGCTGGCGAGAAGGTGACGTCACCCGCCCAGCGCAGAGGCCAAGGTGACACGGGTTCTGAACTACCCGCGAAGTCTTCCCTGGCAAACTCTCCCGGTGCCAGGGCCTCCCGAAAGGAAACAGGACAAGCAGCTGTGCATGCTTCAAACAGCGAGGCGTGCAACAAACGCGGCGTCCCTTTGGGGGCGCAGGGCACAGGGAGCACTCGGACCGCGGGCACCGAGGGCGGGGTTCGCGGAGGGAGGGCGGCAGTGCCCGGGGGCGAGGGAGAAAGAGAAGCACATAGACGCATGCTCACACATGCACACGCGGTGCCCTCCCCCAGCTCTGAACGTCCTCTGCGGCCCTCTGACCACCCACACTCTCGTCTCCCCTTTTAAGGCACAAACGCATTTAGTTTCAGATACATCTGCTGAGTTCTGAGAATCACGCAGAGCGGGTTCACCTTGGACTAGAGCACAGAAGCTGGCTGGTCCTTGGTGGCCGTCACGCATCGCTGAGGGACAGCTTCAGGTCTGAGGCAGCCAGGTGTGAGTCGTCAAGGTGGGGCCACGGGAGAGGCCAAACTGGTGAAAAGCATGACTGGGATCTGGGACACTGAATCTGTTTTACTTTGCACTAAACACACCAGACCGCGCGGGGCTGCTCTCGCCGGCCCGAGCCGACTGACGGCCGCAAAGCGGGGGTGGCGGGGGCCGCCACGGAGCAGCTGTCACTCCGCGAAGTCACCGTGATCGTGGTTTGCTCGTCATTCTTACCCTCCCACAAAGACAGACACGGACACAACACACACGCGCGCACGCGCACACACACCCCTCTCCCACCGTGGAGGGGGTCTTTGCAACAAGAGGCACTTGGATGAGATTTGGAAGAGTTTCCCGTGAAAAGGCCGTCCCCTCACAGTGAAGTGGGGTCAACAGAACAGACGCCAGGTGCTCAGGATTCCATCTCTTCTTGGTCAAGGGGTGGAGGCACAAAGCTGATGACTTCATCGTAGGTCAGGCCTAGAAAACGGGAAGGAGAAGCGGGATGTGAGAGTTCAGACTGCCCGTGGTGCCCGCGAGCGCCGGGACTTCTGAGCCGCAGACCCGCCCCCGGCCCGGGCCCGGGCCGTGCTCGGACGGGCTGCTTGCGGGAACTGCCGTGTGTGAGATCCCAACGGGCCGTGGGATCACACAGAAGTTCAGGGCTATGTATGAAGAAACCATCTTTTTCTCTTGTTTCCCTCATCACTCAGGGCCTCCTCTTTAGAGCTACGGCACACACCGTCCTGCTTCCGGATTTCCCCGGAGTCGTGAACTTATGTTCTATGGAAAGACTGTGAGCACGGACCTAGGGAGTCACCGGTTCCACTCCGCTGTGCCCCTAACCAGGTTCTAAGGTAATGGGGAAGATATAAACTCTTTGCTCCTGTCCTATCTACGGCAAAACTGTGAAAACACCCCTCCCCCTCCCTATCATCCATCTCACAGCGACGCCGTAAGGAAAGAAGTTCCGAGAACCTCAGAGGCGGAGGCGGACGTGAGGGGCGGTGCGCAAGACCAGAACCCAGCACCAGCGTGTCCGAGCTCCAGAGCCGCCACCCGAAGGGTCCCACGGAAGAGCAGCCGCTCCCTCTGCACGCCAGACACCCCGAGGTCGGGCTTAGGCTGAGAGGCAGAGAGCCAGAAATTTACTTTGCCCGCGGCCATTGGTAGGTGGCTCGCCTAGCAAAGACTGTTCAAAATCTAAGCTCCCGAGCCCGACGGGGAGCTGGAGGCCGGGACTTACTTTTCCACTCGTCTATGAGGAGGTCCCTGCTCTCGAAGGACTGATCGTAAGGGTCCGCCACCGGCTCGTCGTCGGGGTCGTGGTACTGGGAGAAGTAGGCGTGCGCCAGGGCCTGGGCCGCGGTGATCCTCTTGTCGGAGTCCAGCACAAGCATCTTCTCCAGCAGGTCCACCGCTGCTCGCGCCCCGGGCGGGAGGAGAGAGGAGAGTTTTTATTTCTAACGGGGTTACCAAGCAGGTGCCTTAGGAAGCAAACACACAGTCTTGACCCTTCAAACCTAAACAAAGACTTCTCTCAAAGTGTCGGCTCCCGGACATATGATCACATGTCTCACACCTGCGTGCGCACGTGCGTGCGAGTATGGATGTGTTTTGCATCATTTTTTAAAAAAGAATATTTTAAAAAATAACTGAGCTTCTGTTTGCACAGGACTTTGGGGAGTGTCCTTGTCCACCTGTCCCCACGGCAGTCACATTGTGTCAAAATAAAAGCGTGCAACCGAGGAATCTAGAAGAGGTGGGTGGGGCTCATTTTTAACTTTTCAGCTTCTGGGTCCCCCCTTCACTGTTTATTTACTAAGATAAGGCAAATGAACATTCACCACACGGGTCTTCAAACAGCGGAGGTGTTTACCTGGGCGTTGGGGGTGAAAAACATGGTATGTGGGGAAAGGGGTATTATATTTTTAAGATTTTCACTGAGAAAAATGTCAATTCACAAAACAATACAGTAAATACTCACATGTACATCACCCACATCCAACAATTAGCACTTTGTATTTCTTTATATATATAGACTGCTCACAAAAATTAGGGGATGCCTGACATGTGGTGGCGCAGTGGATGAAGCATCGACCTGGAAATGCTGAGGTCGCCAGTTCGAAACCCTGGGCTTGCCTGGTCAAGGCACATATGGGAGTTGATGCTTCCAGCTCCTCCCCCCCCCCCTCTCTCCTCTCTCCTCTCTCTCTCTCTCTCCTTTCTAAAATGAATAAATAAAAAAAAAAATTAAGGGATATTTCAAAGTAAATATGAAGCTATAAAACTTCCCCTAGTTTTTGTGAGCAGTATATTTTTGCTAAACTGTTTCAAAGTGAAGTTACAGACACGATCTTTACCCCTACGTCTTTCAGCATAAAGACATCTTCCTACACAATCAAAACCCGTCATTTCAGCTGACAATCCCCAAATATCATCTAAACTCCAGTTAGAGCTGAAATGCCTCCACTTGTCCCCAAGGTGTCTTTCACACCGGCTCTGTTCACAGCAGGAGCCAATGCAGGGCCAGACACCGCACAGGGCTGGGTTTCCGTCCCCCTGAACCAGGGATAACCCCGTTTTCCCAGCCTGCCCTGAAAAGACAGTCAGTCATTTTAAGACTATCCATCATGTCCACACCGTTTTCCTCTATCCCTTGTCTTTCCTGAAAACCACATTGGGCCAAAAAATTTGGTAAGAAGTGGCCGAAACACTTTTGGCAAGAATATTTCACAGGCGACCGACTGCATCTGCAACGGAGCGCTGAGGCCGTGCATCCCACACAAAATGAGGCCGAGTCTGGGTGCTCAGGGCCGGCTCCTTTTCGCCCTCACCCCCCAGCAGGCAATCTGCGGGACGCCCCGGGACCATGTGACCACCACCAGGTCCTCTCGCTTAAGGCTTTGCGTACCCACTGACTTTTCTGCACGGCAGTTACGTCATCAGGGGCCACAAAATGGTGATTTCCCCCCTAATTCTTTCAAATGAGGATGTTGCAAGTTTCAGAACGGTGCCGGATAAATAGAGCCATGACCACAGCTAGCACTTCAGTGAATAAAGGCTTTGCAAACTACAGCTGGTTTCTTAAATGTGGAAGGGGCAGGAATGGGAGGGAAGAGGACCCGTTCCTGAAGAAATCTATTCCCGTGCACATGGGGGGGGCTGTAAACCACCCCCCTATCCTGCAGCCTGACTTCCAGAGCCACCCATGGAGGAAACACGAATATTTACGTGTCGATTCAAGTTCCTATGTTTACACTTCAAAGCCCTGGTAGGAATGGCGAGATACAGATCCTCCTTCTTGTCTTAGCGAATAGAAACTTTATCAGCTACAGTTGAATCCTATGGTTTCTGCCACCCCAGGGTAAAAAGGACCACGTCCTTATAAGCAATACCTTGACAGGGAACAAGGTCAGGGGTAAGAAAAGGATCTTCCACGGTCTTGACAGATACAAATACACACAATAACATATCCAAGGGCAATTTAATCCTATTTTGAGAGTTCTGGTGAAGCGTGAGGTCAGTGACTGGCAAAACCGAGGTTAATATTTACATTACTGGTGTATTCCTGCTCAGTAATATTCTGGCACAAGTTCATGGTAACACCGTGTGCTCAGAAGTCTGCAAGAAGAGGCTCTTCCCGTCACATCACCACTGTCTGGCAGAGGCTGCCAGGCGTGTGTAAGCTCCAAGGACAGCAGTGCTGGGCACCGCACGGCTCAAAGCCTCCACCCAGCTCGGGCAGTCTGTATTACTAAGTGGTGTCTGCTTTTCAGAATGTTTAGATATCATGATTCCAGAGAAGGGAACACCTCTCAGGGTGGAAGTGACCTAAATAAGCTGCTGGAAACACACACACACACACACACACACACACACACACATCACCTCCCCCGGAAAAATAAATCTACAAATGTGAGTCAGCTAACAGGAAGTCAAACAGTAAGCACTGTCACGTCTAAAACATGAGCTGACAGGATGGGAAAAATATTCTGAACGGAATGACAGACAAGAAAGCTGCCAGCACACAACAGCATCTCCAAAGTTCTTGGGAGTGCTCACGACTCAAAGAGAGCTTCTCACAGGCCCCGGACGAGATAACACAGCTCAACGCAACCAGGCAAAGCCCACGAGAGCACAGCAGGGAGACACACACCCAGCCCAATCCAGGGGGAGTCTGTCCTCCCCTGCTGGCCCTGTGGAGCAGGGGTCCCCAAACTATGGCCCGCGGGCCGCATGCGGTCCCCTGAGGCTATTTATCCGGCCCCGCCGCACTTCCAGAAGGGGCACCTCTTTCATTGGTGGTCAGTGAGAGGAGCCTAGTTCCCATTGAAATACTGGTCAGTTGTTGATTTAAATTTACTTGTTCTTTATTTTAAATATTGTATTTGTTCCCATTTTGTTTTTTTACTTTAAAATAAGATATGTGCAGTGTGCATAGGGATTTGTTCATAGTATTTTTTATAGTCCAGTCCTCCAATGGTCTGAGGGACAGTGAACTGGCCCCGTGTGTAAAAAGTTTGGGGATCCCTGCTGTGGAGTCACCACAGGCTCTACAACTCTGAGGCGGCCATGGACTCATCCACTGTCACCTGGCACCTCACAGGACGTGTGCACCTAAGCTGTCACAGGAGTTATCACAGTGACCGCGAAACCACCGGCTGTGGTCACGGCGGAGGACGCACTCCCTGGGGTAGGGCCGCTCAGCACTCCAGCTCCAAAGAGGCCCTCGCGGCTGTCAGCCCTCGAAAGCTCAACCAGCAGCCAGGACACTTCAGCAAGGGGCTGAGCCACTGCACAACCTTCCGGAAAGGGGGAAGATGGCTCACGCTGTTGTCCCAGCCTCTCAGGGCCCCGTCTGGCACAGGGAGGTCCTGGTCAGAGTTTTCTGCACCTGCCACCGTCCGCTGCACTCTGTCCGAGTCAGGGTGTCAGAACCTCAGGCAATGCCACATTCGGCGGCCAGCCAAGGCACATGCCAGCCCCCCACCTTAAGAACTAAAGCACCCCCTTCTTTAGCCAAGGCAGTGTATGTCCTGCAGCTAGCCGCCACCCTTCCTTAAAGCCTGAGGCGGCAAATTAGCCCCCCCAGCGAGAGTGGTTAGGTCTGGGGGGGGGGCGGAGGATGTGGAGGCAAGGGGACAGCACAGGAGGATGCGGGCCCTGCAGCCCGGGACGCTGTAGGCAGGGCAGGCCCGCTGCGGGAAGCTCCCGGAGGCCCCCAAACGGCCGGCCGCGCCTCGGTCCTGCTCACCCTCGGCCAGGTGACAAATGACAACAGTGGTGAGCAAGTCACCGGCCCTGATGTATGTCAGATTCCATTTATGACCTAGTCAACTTACCCAAGGGATTGGCACCAATAAATACATTCGCAAAGTTCATCTTCGGCATCTGGGTCAGGGACTGAATGTAGTTTCTCGCCTGCAAAAACAGAGGGTTTCAACATGACTTTTTTGTTCAAGGATGTCACCGTCCTCAGAGAAGCCTTGGCGCCGTCAGAGAACAAGGGTGCGGTGACAAGGTCGGCTTGCTCCAGCCTCTCCTTACTCACTGAAGACTGCAGTCCTCACTGGTGGTCACCACCTTTGCTATGTCCCTGCTGCATCTCACGGTCCTACTTCCAGGGGACATGGGTGCCAACCAATCAAGTTCCTTTCTGTTTGCTCTCTGATCCCAGGGTCAGAAGTTAAAAAAAAAATGGGGCTAAGATATCTAAGATGCAGCCCTTCCTGAGACAGCCTTCCTGAAACTAAAACTGGTGTAGGAGTTGGTAGTCCTACGTATAGATCACCTAAAGGCAGTCAGTCGGTGGCGCTGACCTTAGTCGGTGCTCTCTGCACATCGGGAAGATATCAACATTAAACCTGGCTAACAGAGTAATCTCGATAATGAGAAAGCACAGGTAAGCTTTGTATATTACCCTCAGAGACTCAAAAACGTTTTAAATAGACTAATGCAATAAGAGTGACAAAGAATAGTGGATTATAAGTAACATGGCCTAAGTAGAAATCCTTCCCCTATCATTTACAAGCTACATCTTCTCGGGCGAGTAATGTATCAATGATCTCATCTGCAAAATATCAGTATCAGAGGTTAGCGTTTGGCTGCCTATGATATCATACGGTTACTGTGCCACTCAGGCGAGATAAAACTCATGAAAGAGCTCCAAACTAAATTCCCGATTTATACAACCAACATTTATAACACCGAGACAATTTGTTCTAAGTTTGGTGTTTATGGTGGGACAGGTTTGAATTTGAATCTTGACTTGAATACTTTGGGCAAGTTACTGACTATCTGTAAGTCTTGAGTTCCTCACCTGTAAAAAGGGGTCCCTAGCAGTGCCTCCCCCACAGTGCCAGGTGAGGACTAGCGACAGCGAACCTCATCAGCACAGTGCGAGGTTCGGAGCGAGAGCCCCACAAACTCTCACGGTCGCCTTTGGGAGGGGGGTCTGCCTTCATTTCCTGAGGACGTCCCAAGTTCCTGATTCCAGAGCTTCACTCTAAGGAACGTTAAGGTGACAAATTCTTTCAAGGACTGAACAGCTCTAATCAAGGCAAAGCCAAAAACGGGTCTTGAGAATCTTCACATAAATACTGACGTAACTCATAAGATGCGTGCTTCAGATAAAAGGTATTAAACTACATCGGTGACCTTCCTTGTTTCGAGGAAGAAATCCCACGGTCAGTCCATCTGAGGAGTTGAGAGCAAACTCTGAATCTATCTTCACCACCTCCTTACAATTAATTCCTCAGCAGTGAAGGTACGTACGTGTGCACACACATCCACACACGCATGCGCATGCACACACCCACACACAAGGTGAGAGAAAGTTCTGGTTGCTAGGGCAACTTCCCCTTCTTCTCCTATGTGCAGCAGGCAGGAAGGACCCACCTGATATAGCATTTAAGAATCTTTCTGACTCGAAAAAAATGTTGTAGGAATCAACTGTCTGCACGGCTACACCCCTTCCGCCTTAAGCACACAGAGAAGAGGCCGAAGGGGAAACAGAGGTAAAGAGGGGCCTGTCCGTCTCATGCAGAGGACAGTCGTCCCTCCAACGAGAAACAGGTAGAGAAAGGGCCATCTCAGTCCAGCCGGAGGGGAAACAAAGCTTCAGGTCAGGGACGGGCCTCTGTGATGCCAACCTGGCTCCCAGAAAGATGGAGGGCACCTTACAAAACAGTGCCCCAACCACCTCTGAGAAAACAACAGTTAAGTAGTGAAGAATCAGTAAAGAGCACCCCGGCCAGTTGGTTCAGCGGTAGAGCGTCGGCCTGGCATGTGGAAATCCCAGGTTCGATTCCTGGTCAGGGCACACAGGAGAAGCACCCATCTACTTCTCCACCCTTCCCTCTCTCCTTCCTCTCTGTCTCTCTCTTCCCCTCCCAGAGCCAAGGCTCCATTAGAGCAAAGTTGGCCCAGGCACTGAGGATGGCTCCATGGCCTCCGCCTCAGGTGCTAGAATGGCTTCAGCTACAACGGAGCAACGGCCCAGATGGGCAGAGCATCGCCCCCTGGTGAGCATGCCGGGTAGATCCCGTTTGGGCGCATGCAGGAGTCTGTCTGACTGCCTCCCCGCTTCTAATTGCGGAAAAATACAAAAAAGGAATTGGTAAAAAGCCTGACCAGTGGTGACACACTGGATAAAGTATCCACTGAGGTCACTGGTTGGAAGCCTCGAGGCTCTGAGCACGGCTGGTCAGCACAGGGGTCACTGGCTTGGCCCCGGTCAAGTCACGTAGGAGAAGCAATCAATGCACAACTACAGTGAAAGCAACTGCAAGTTGATGCTTCTCACCTTCTCTCTACCTTCCTGTCTCTTTCACTCTCTTGGAAAAAAAAAATGAAAAAGGGCACCTAGCTCTACATATGTATTTGTATTTATTTATTTATTTATTTTTGCACGCTCTTTTAAATTTAGCGTTTTGTCAGTGGTTGGGTATTTCAGTTTGTTTTCTTTACCGAAGAAGCCTCCTGAGGTCATTATAAAACACTGTCGAGCAGGAGAGCATGCTGACGCCTGCCCCCCGCAGGCCTGGGACACAGGGAAACACAACACAGCCTCTGAGCACTAATGTCACGACACCCAAATATAAAGGTAACAGTGTTTCTATGCACACTGTCCCTTCAACCCAGAGGGCTGGGGGACACGGTCCCCAAACATCCACCTCCCGCGGCGGCAGACGCACCCCCGCAGCCCTCCGGGGTAAGTGCCAGCGGTCAGTGACGTCAACACTGAGAGCGTGGCCTTAAGTGCCCGTCTGTCTACATTGTTCTCACCTCATGGCTTGGCATCCTGTTAATGAGGTAAGCAGGGGGCGTCCCCGTCAGACGCATAATCTGCTGAAGCTGGTTAATATCTTAGATGCCTAGTCAAGGGCATTGTTAAACAATACAGTGCAAAAAATAATAATCATAACTTCCAACTCAAGTTTTAAAAGCCAAAAGCCACCCCCAAAACAGAAATCCTATGCCCGCTCATCCCCCCTAGCCCGCCCCAGGCCAGAGCCCAGGGCTTCTGTGAATGGCATGAGAGTTATCAGGCCTGGAGCCAGTGACCGCAGTGCAGATAAGAAACATTTCCTGTCCTTTCATCATCATCCTTAACATGACATAGTTTAGGCTCCCCGGGAAGAGACTGCTCTCCTTGATCCAGGATGCCAGCCAGAGAACTCTTTTCAAGTATAGATGGTCAGAGTTGGTTTGCCTGGGAGGTAAATAGAGGGGACTCAGAAATCAGTTGACTCAACTTAGAACAAAAAATATATATATCTAAGTGTCTCCATTTAAGGAGGAGGTCACATCTTTGTGGCCCGGGTTCTGGTGACTCTCCAAGGCACCACGCTCCAAATGTGAGATACGGGTGGGCGTACGTGTTGATGAGCCACGTCAAGTTTCAAAGACGTTAGTCGTGGTACATTTAAAATACATGCCACAAACACACAGGGAAGTGAAGAGAGGGAATAGAGGGCGGGGTGGGGAGGGGGCAGTTAGAAGCTAGCGGAGAAGACAGAACCGAAGTCACAGGCTGCATGCTCAGCGGTTTCTCCCACAGTCTCTTGAATAGGTGAGCAGACTGACCTCACCTAACAAACAGCTGGGACAAAGTTTGCAGAAACACACTCGGCAGTTACTGGACAGAAAGCAGCGCTCTGAGGTCTGCCACACGAACAAACGAAAGCCGTGCTCTCAACTTCTCACCCCCCCTTGGCTGTGCCATCGATTTTAACACGACTCCCTCCAGAATATATGGGAGTGGTTAACTCACCCTGTGCTCCTATTAAAGCAGAAGTGACGGGGTTTTAAAGATCCTCCGCACGACCCCATAGAAACCTTGTCCTATCCCCTTTCTAGGTAACTACGAAGGCCTGCCTGCGTTATCTTCCTCGTAAGCACCCTGGTCAAGTGACTTCACGGCCTTGTGGCTCCCTCAGTAATCTTTCCACTTTGCTTATTCCCTGAACTTCCAGTGCCTAGTGGTCAGATCACTACAAACACGTTTAAGGGCTGGCTGTCGGACGGGAGCTGGGTTCTACCCCTGGCCTTTTCGGCTCCCGACACCCAGACAGGGGGACCAGCAAATTCGGCAGGAGGTTCTTCTCAAGTTCTCACAGTGAGGTTTAGATCGGCCTCTAAACAAATTATGTAATGTTTGCATGCCGAGAGAAGTAACAAGAGGGTCAGCAAGCAAAGAGGCAATAGTGGAGCACCAGGTGGGCTTTAAAATGTTGAGATCTTCCCGGCCTCTCTCCTTTCTTGGGAATAATACCGGGGGGCCAAAAGGAGGCTGACACTGTTTGCATGGAAAATACTGCAGCGCTGAATAAATAATAACACAAGAATACAGCGTGCTTCCTGCACGCACCGCTGCAGGCCTGCTGCTGCCCACTCCGGACGGGGCCTGCATAGTTTCTGCACCTGCGCCCGTTAGTCGGGTTATTCTGGCCCTTTCTTGTCAGGAGTTAGAAAAAATAAATTTCTAGAGAAAAACGTGAGAGTGAGTCAGTAAAAGGGCTTTTTTGTTTTGTTTTGTTTTCTTAATATGATTTTTTGTTCTTTCACTAATCACTACAGGTCCTGGGTCACCAACTGGAAAAATCCTACCTCCTTAGCCACCCGTCACAACCCCCACGCAGCCCCTGCTCCGGCCCGTGCACTTCTGCGTTCTCTGAGTCAGCACGTCCCACTCCTTACTGACCCAGTTCCCGCACTATTGCATTCCTCTCCAGGAGTATCGAAAACAGCTACTGCCTTTCTGTTTACTACCTTCCTTCAATAACAAATGTTTCTTTTAATTTTCTAAATCTTTAAACAATAGCATTCACCTGGCTTTGTTAGCTACCTAGCGTGTATTCCACACATCACGTGCTCTTAAAATAAATGGGAACGTGGGGGGTGTCACTGACATGAACTTACTCTGGCCCACCTTTCTGACTGTTTAGACTACTTTATCCACTCACCGTAACAACACAGGGGCGGGGGGAATAATCTCTCTTCGTCCAATACTCAGCACAGTATTATCTGAATAAGTTCTGTATTCTGGTTATCAATTTTATTATGCCCCACTCTACTTCAGAGTTATGTAATATATAACGTGCCCTATTTCACAAACAAGAAAGACAGCTCGATGTTAGGCAACTGACGTTGTTCCTTTCTTAAAAATAAATGGGGGATGGCCTAACTGGTGATGGCGCAGTGAACAGAGCGTCGACCTGGAATGTTGAGGACCCAGGTTCAAAACCCGGAGGCCGCCAACATGAGCCAGGTTATTGTGGCTTGAATGCAGGATCGTCGACATGATCCCAAGGTCGCTGGCTTGAGCAAGGGGTCACTGGCTCAGATGGAGCCCCGGGTCAAGGCATGCATGAGAAACAATCAGTGAACGACTAAAGTGACACAACTATGAGTTGATGTTTCTCATTTCTCTCCCTGTCTGTTCCTTTCCCGCACGCTCTTTCTCTCCCAAATAAATAAGTAAATGGTGGATTAATGGCAGGTGAATACTATTCTACCTGTACCTTTTCTCTTAGAAATTTCCGTGGCTGACGCCCCCGTCAGTAAGGCAGATGGCTGGGAGTGGGCGGGGCACTGAGGGGCAGCTGCTGGCAGCCACCCCCAGACAGTGCATTTGCTATCTGGTCTCACTGGCACTGTTGGTGATTAGCCTAACTTCCCCTGGTTCCCCTGCCCTCAGGTCCTCTCTATCTACCAGCCAGTCTCTCTAAGCCTCGCCGTCCTCTTTAAGCTTCTTCTCCTAGCTTCCTTGATTTGCCCCAGCATCTTATAAAGCAAAAGAAAACATTCTTGCAGACAAACACTGACTTTCAGAAGCGTGCGGCCACGTGGAGACTACACTATCAGAACACCTGGGGTCTGCGCTCTACTCCGCCAGCTGACTGGGTGCGTGACTCCTGCAAGCCTCCGCCCCCTCCGCCCCCTCCGCCCCCTCGGCCTCAGAAAGTAGATGAGGCAAAGGGAAATGGGGCGCTGCGTTCTCCGACACCGTGGTGGTGTGGGGGGACGTTCATAAACTCCCGGGCTTCGTGGTCCTTTTCAGGAATGTACCAGACACTATCAGAGGACAGACAGGGAGAGGATGGCCTGCTCAGGCTCCCCTGCTGAACCTCCCAGCAGTCTTCCCGGCTGGGGGCAGGGGCCCCTCCGGTCAGGAGGAGGGCCCAGGACGGACTACAGAAGCCTGGCTCCCGGCTCTTTGTCCTTTTCACCCAACTGCCTGGCAGTGGGGAGGGGGGGGCGGGGAGAAAGGCTGGCCTTTCAGGACTTTCTCTCCCGTCTCCTGCCCCAGAACATGACCAGTGGCAGGAACTCCCAGGCAGAGGAAGCCGCGGCTTCTCTGCACATGCCTGCGTGGAGACAGGAAGTCGCCAGCGCCAAGGCTTTTCCTCGGTGGGTGGGGATGTGCAATGACAAAGGCAGGTCGTGGCAGGAAGGGTTACAGCCCTCCTGCTGTGTACCCCCGGGGTGAGGATGGGGATGCTACCTCTGTGGGTCTGCAGACAGGGTAGGGAGGAACCCGTGGGGCACAGACACTTCACACAGGACGTGTGGGTCGTCTACTCTGACACGGGGAAGGGGCGAGGGCGTGCAGGCAGACAATGCACGCTCCGTTCCTTCGGTGATGGCGCTGGACCCCTACGTGGTGCACCCCACGCTCTGAGGACAAGGGCGAGCCTGAGAGCGGAGGAGCCCCAGGGTGTGCTGGACTTGTGAAGAAGAGGGAGTCAGGGCCGGAGAGCAGAGACACACGTTCCCCATTAACCTCTGGGCAGGAATTCGAATCTCAAATCTCACTCACCACGTGCGGTGCTACTGCCCGATGCGGGCTCCCGTGACCGAAGTGCACCCCCAGACAGAGGGAAAGCAAAACACACTCATGCATGTGACCGGGCAGGTGTGTGTGCATGCGTGCTAGTACACCCCTGTGCACTTGCACGCACACACACACACTCACACCTCATCCTGGGAGTCAGCACACACAGGGCACATGTGCTCAGAAACGCAGCTGGGTCAAAGTGACAGGCTGATGGAAAAGCAAGTGACAAAGGCACCCCACGGGGCAGGTAATGACAATCAAAGCATCAACTCACAGACTCTGAGGAGATTTTCTTCAATAGCTCAGCCCCTGGGGTTCCAACGAGTCTTAAAATGAGCTTCAACTGATCAATATCTAATGGTGGACTATAAAGGAAAATGTTGGGACAAAATAAAAATGAAAAAGCAAAAACAAAAAACAAACAACAAACAAAACAAAACAAAAATGAACAAACAAAATACCCCATGACAAAAATTAAAAACCCAAACAAAAGCAAAACAACGGTGACGTCTTCTAGATAAGGCTTCTGCAGGACGGTCCCTTCAGGTACAACGTGCTCCTCCTGTACAAAGATGCAGAATGCTGCCGCCCACCTAGCCAGCGTCCGCCCACCCCGTGCCCCCTGCAGAAGCCCCTACGAGGACAGCGAAGCCACTCCAGCCAGGCTCCCGGCTGACAGCGCGGCGGAAACACGGGAGCGGCACAGTCCGCGTGCTCAGCCACGGCCGAGACCCCTCACCTTCCACCAGAGCGTCACCAAGTAGCCAGGGCAGCCACCGGTCGCGGTAAGCATAGCGCTACAGATTAGGAAAATGCAGCAGGGCCCAGGAGCCCGGGGTACACGAGCCCACCTGCACATGTCCCCCCTGCGAGGGCCCGGGCAGACCCTGGAGCCTGAGCGCTGGGCATCCACCCTCCAGAAGGCGGCGCCCTCTGCACCAGGTACAGCAGCCAGAGGATGAGGAGTGACAGCCAGCAGAGGGCGCCACTCCCCCCGCGTGGCACCGGCCCGGTCTTGAAGAGTGCAGGCACGGAGCAGGACACAGCGGGTTTCAACCTTGTCCACGCATCCACGCACCTCACGCACCCTGACGGTTCTACATGATGGACCCCGCGCCCAAACCTTCATCCCGGGAGCCAGGTCTCCCACGCACACTCGGGGTGTATGTGCACGTGTGAACGAGAAGACCGAAATTCCCACTTGTTCTTACTGCTCTTAGCCTTGCCTAAAAAGGAAGTTAAAAGGGGGGGGGGGATCACATAAAATAACTTTTAATGATCTCTGTGAAGATCTGGACAGTTGACCCGCGGGGATAGCGGCATTTGCGGGAAAAGGAGGGGTGGGTGACAACCTCCTGATCCCTGTCAGGGTTTTTTGCATGATTAGATCTTCTCAACTTCCGGGCTCAGCTAAACTTCACCCCCAGAGAGCGCCCCCCCCTATATAAAGAAGCTCCACTCCCATCATTCTCTGTTGTCTCAGCACAATGCCTGAACACATCACAGTGCTTACTTATCACAATCTCGAACTCCTCTGTTTGCCTGTACTGCCTGTCACCTCCACTGAGCGGCGCTCTCTGAGGGAAGGGCACTCTGCCCGTTCACACTTATCTCCAGTGCTCAGCCTAACACACCTGCTACCCGGTGGGCACTCAGAATAGGTGTGGACAAGGTAGGGCAGGGTGGAGAGGAAGACGGGAGAAACTTCTCTCCATTACACACAGAACAGAAAGGCAGGGCAGTGCAGCCTCACAGTGAGGGCCTCCGCGAGCCCCAGGTGCCTACGGGACAGGAAGTCCTTGTGCAATAATACCACTGGCATCATGCCCTGTTCTTTCCTTTTTCCTTCCCCAGATAAGAAACTGGCTTCAGTGGGTGAAAATCCTAGGCCGGAGTCAGCAAAACCCAAGCTGCGGCCTCTTCCCAGAGGAACGTCTTACCGGAACAGAGCCACGCCTGTCATTTGTGTTACGGTCTGGGACTGCTTCTGCCCAACACAGCAAGACCAAGCAGTCCCCACAGAAACCAGATGGTCCCCACAGCCTGAAATACTACCCAGCCCTTTAAGGGAAAAAGGTTTGCAGAACCCCATCCTAGACCCAAACAACTTGTGTGCTTTTCTAGAGATTATAAGCAAGTCCACTCACAGAAGAGATTTCCGAATGAAGAACAGAGAATTTGGTCATCTGCAACAGGCAAAAATCAATTTGCCCTGGAGGTTCAAAGTTCAATACCTAACTTCTTGGCTGAAGGTGTTAATGAGAAAAAACAGTTTAAAGCATACAATAATGGGGACAGAGCAGAGAAGAGAGTGGGGACACCAACTCGCCCAGAGATCACCAAATTACCCTATAACAGAATTCAATACAGAATTCTTTTTTGAGCATTTAAAGTAATTCCATTTCCAGACATTTAGTTTGCTGACACTCTTCAGAAATAAATTTAACTAAGCAACTACCCTCCTCCCTCCCCCCCCCCAGATAAAACATATCGTGTATGGAAAAATAACCAGACTACCTCAACTCTCAAACAGGTAGTTTTATAATCAATTCATCAAAACTAATCTCTAGAAATAATGTTGGGATCAGTAGTCTTGTTTATAAGAGACCTCTCACTACTGAAAATGAGGGTCCGGTGTTGCGCTCCCTGAGAGAGGCGGAGACTCTGGGCTGTGTGTTTCACAACTGCCCGCTCTTCACCCCGACATCCCTGAAGGGCAGACCACTCCTGCCTGTCACGGCGGCAGCTCACTACAGCATCGAGTTGGGAGACCCTGTGCCTTTCTCCCACTCCTGCCTGGAGAATGGACCCCGGTTCCTCAGCCTCATGTCCACAGCCCTCCCTGACTTGGCTTCAGGTGTCTCTTCTGACCCTGCCTCAAACTATTATTCCTCCACGAACTCAATGCTTAAATTCACAACAAATATTCCAGGCACGTCTAAGCTTCCAATTTCTTCTTCTTCTTCTTCTTCTTTTTTGTATTTTTCCAAAGTGAGAAGCGGGGAGGCAGAGAAACAGACTCCTGCATGTGCCCGACTGGGATCCACCCGGCATGCCCACTAGGGGGCGATGTTCTGCCCACCTGGGGGTGTTGCTCCATTGCGGCCAGAGCCATTCTAGTGCCTCAGGCAGAGGCCATGGAGCCATCATCAGTGCCCAGGGCCAACTTTGCTCCCATGGAGCCTTGGCTGCAGAAGGGGAAGACAGACAAGAGAGAAAGGAGAAGGGGAAGGGTGGAGAAGCAGATGGGTGCTTCTCCTGTGTGTCCTGGTTGGGAATCAAACCCAGGATTTCCACACACAAGGCTGATGCTCTACCACTGAGCAAACCAGTCAGGGCTTCAATTTTCTTATTTAAGTCATAAACAGGAATATCCTCCATCCTCCCTCCCTACAAAGCCTTTTCTCTTATTTACCCTTCCCAGTCTGACTCAAATAAGAACGCTGCCATGAAATCTTCCTGGTTGTCCTGAGTTTGAATTAATCACTGCTTCTGTGCAGTAACTTACTTATAGCTCTATTATAGTATTTAATCACTCTGTCTTGTTTGACAACCAGAGAGTGGAAATTTGTTCAGGTAACTGCTGTGACTCACCTGCCACTGAGTAAGATCACTCTGGTTTGGGGGACAGGAACCGTCTTACCCCGAGCGGCTTCCACAGAGGGGCCCAGCACATTAACTTGAAAGAACTTTCTCTAATATGCTTTTCAACTCAGCTCCACCCCCCTGCCTTGCCCTCAAAATCTAGAAGAACCAGACTCTGTGGAAAGTCTATATACAAGAAAGCAGTCAAGAAAAATTGCATCATTTAATGTCGGGCCCAACAAGTTCTCCAACACTCCCTCCGAAGAGTCTGCACCATAAAGCGTGTGACACATACAGCACCGTGAGTGGCAGGGCTGTGGACAGAGAGAGCTGGTGGAGCGTGACAGCCGGGCTTCTGGAGATCAGTCATCACACAAATGCCGAATAAAAACCTACTCCGTAGCTCGAAGCACTCGCACGAAGGAAGGTTCGCACGAAGCACGCAGACCTCGGAAGACATCACCGTAGGTTCTCCAAGAGCAGGCGGATCCCCTGAAACACAGGTCAGTCTTCCAACAGCCAGATGCCGTAAAGCCACACACTCTGTCCAGGCAGGGAAGGGCGGAAAGGAGCACCACACAGCTATTTAGATAAGCAAAGCAAAGCAAGCAAAGCAAGAGTGACCGCATTATGACAATTGGTTATTTCCACAGCAAGCCATCATAGGTTGAGCCCTTTCCTCCACTCCTAGATTGATGTTATGTTTGCAGTTAGTTAAAAATGTTTTAAATATAATGATCCCAGTGTCAAAATTTAAATCATAAATCTGATACTTCCTGAAACAACGGGTTTGGCCAACAAGGAATCTTTAGACGAGGTCCTTCGTAACAAAAGTAAAAAAGGAAACTAGAAGGAACAGGTGAGGGAAAAGCCTAAGGGTAAAGGGGGAAGTAAAGGGAAAGTAAGGATGTTCTAGCCACTTCTAAGTGTTCCAGGAATTTTCTAGAAAACCTTCACTGGTGGGAGAGTTGAAGATGAATGAGAGGTCAAGTTGCAGGGCCCACCTGCAACTACTATAGCTTGTAAGCAGCAGTTTTCAATTTTTAAAAATCTATTATGGGGAACCTCGCTGGTTTGCTCAGTGGCAGAGCATCGGCCCAGCAGGTGGATGTCCTGAGTTCAATTCCCAGTCATAGCACACGGGAGAAGCACCCATCTGCTTCTCCTCCTTCTCTACATCTCTTTTCCCCTCCTGCAGCCATGGCTCAATTGGATCCAGTGCATCGGCCCCAGGCACTGAGGATGGCTCAAGGGAGCCTCTGCCTCAGGCACTAAAAATAGCTTGATTGTAAGCACCGGCCTCAGACGGGGTTGCTGGGTAGATCCTGGTCGGGGCACATGCGGGGAGTCTGTCTATCTGCCCTCCTCTCACTTGGAAAAAAAGAAAGAAAAAAAAATGGAAGAAATACCCATATGGGCAAAGCCAGAACACTGGTCTTTGGAGGGCAGGAAGTCCTCCTTGGCCCAGAAAGAGCCTCCATAGTCTCCTTGCTTCTCTTCCCGGTCACCAGAATAGTTGTTTTCACTGTCACACAAATGGAATTTCTTAAGGTACTCTAGGTCTGTGAACAAACCTGAGAATTCTAGTTTTGTTCTTGTTTTTTTTTTTTTTTTTTTCCTGGAAAAATACACTCTTAAAGAAGGAAAGGCAATGTACAATCTAATAAAATATTCTTCTTCAATATTGATTGGGACAGTTGGCTTTTTGTGTCTAAAGTGCAACTGCTGCTTTTTAAGAACGAGAGGCTATTTGAAAATGTCTGGGAGCGAGGGGGTGGGTGCGACAGGAAGGGGCACGCCTGAAGTTTTAGGGTCACTGGCCACGTTCCAGCTCATCCTCTGGGTCCTATGAACATAGGTGTTCATTTACTATTCCCTGTCTTTTTTATGTCTGAAGTATTTCATTAAATGTTTGGGAAAAAAAGCAAAAGATGAAATAACTAAAGTAGAACTAAGGAGGGAGCTGAACGCACCAGGACAGTCCACACCGAGCAGGGCAGGCGGCAAGCTGATGGCCACTGGAGGACAGCTCAACAGCCCCACCGCCTGCAGTGAGTGTCTTAGGAACTATTTCCATTGAAAGCAGGAAGGAGGAAAGGTTTTACACACGAAGGAAATTCATTTGATGACCTAGGGGAAAACAGTGACAGTGAGCCCAGGCTGTGCCCCTGAAAGGGAAAACAGCATCACTGTGAGATGTGGCTAAGGAACTCATGTTCTCTCCTCAGGGTGCAGACTGTGCAGCATTAGCAATGGCGTTTTCTAGTGGATTCACTCTTTTCACAACCAATGGTGGTGGTTGTTCTTTACAGTAAGTTAGCACTACATTGGAAGAGACAGTGTCGATCCTCACTCTCTTCTAAATAGAAAGTCTGTCTTGGCTGTGTCCATTGGCTATGGCCAATCAACTAAAAATACTACAATTGCAAGTGAGAATAATTTCTAACCTAACAATATATAATTAACTTTTAAGACAAAAACTGATATTCCTTATATCTTTAACAGAATTCCAGGGATTATTAACAACTAGTACCAAAGAACTCATTCAAGAAAAAAACTAATCACACACAGGAAAGAAACGGTAAGTTAATCACACACAAAGAAGAAAAAGCTAAAACAGACTTCCAGAGATCGAAAGTGCAGTCCGTGATGCAATACTCGTAATATCATGTGATTAAATTTAAATGTAATCCAAATAAAGTCTAATGAAATTGTGACATGACCCTTCCTATAGCCAGTACCAAAGCATCCACAAGAAAGCTACTAGAGCTAATAAACAAATAGAGTGAAGTTGCAGGGTCCAAGCGCAGCAGACGAAAATCAGTTGTGTCCCTACACACCAACAATGAACCATGCAAAAAGGAAATACAAAAAACATGTCATGTACAACAGCATCTAAAAGAATAAAATACCTAAGAATAAATCTAACCAAGGAGGTAAAAGACTTGGCCACTGAAAATCACAAAACATCACTGAAAGAAATTAAAGAAGACCTAAATAAATGAAAAGACATCTCCTGTCCCTAGATAAGAAGACTTAACATGGTTAAGATGTCAGTATCACCCAAAGTGATGTAAAAATTCAACGCCGTTATCTATTCAAGCTGCAGTAGCTTTTTTGCAGAAATGGAAAAGCGCATCCTCAAATTCATTGTGGAATTACAAGGGAGGCCAAAAACAAACAAACAAAAAAAGCAAAAAACTTGAAAATAAGAACAAGGTGGAAGGACTCATACTTCCTGGTTTCAAAACTTAACCACAGAACTACAGTAATCAAACAGGGCGGTACTTAGTTATATAGACCAATGGGACAAACAGAACAGATCGCTGATTGGCAGGAGCACCACGCCCACTCCATGGGGAAAGAGCAGTCTCCTCAACAAATGGTGCTAGGACACCTGGATTTCCACACAGCAGAAGATTAAATTGGCCCTAACCTCACAACCCATAAAAAATGAATTCAAAATGGATCAAAGACCTAAGTTTAACAGATAAACCCATAAAACTCTTAGTACACCGCAGTAAAGCTCCATGACCTTCAATCTGGAAACACACTCTTACACGACACCAAAAGCATGAGCAACAAAAGAAAAATAAATAGATAAATTGAAACTTCATCCAAATTAAAGCTTCTTAAGCATCAAAGGACAATGTCAAGAAAGGGAAGAGAATGGGCCCTGGCTGGATAGCTCGGCTGGTTAGAGCATTGGCCTGAAGCACAGAGGTTGCCGTTTGGATCCTCAGTCGGGGCACACACAGGAACAGACCAATGTTTCTTTCTCTTTCTCTCTCTCTCTCCTTTATCTCTTGCTAAAATCGATCAATAAATAAAATTTTTAAAAGAAAGTGAATAGAATGGGAGAAAATATTTGCAAATCATGTATCTAATGAATGAAAGTTTAATATGCAGTAAATATAAAGAACTAAAATCCAACAAAAAGACAACCCAATGAAAAGATGGGTAAAAGACTTGATGTATATTTCTTGAAACACACACACACACACACACACACACACACACACACACACACGACCAGTAAACACAGGAGATGTTCAAAATTATTAGTCATTAGGAAAATGAAAATCAAAACCACACTGATACCATACCTCCTGAGATGACTACAAGAGAAAAGAAGACAGGAAGAAAGACATGGAGGGGTGGAGACTGAGAAAGAGAGGAAAGGAAAAAGAAACCAAGTCCTGGTGAAGACGTGGAGAAACTTCACACATCACTGGCTGGAACGGAACACGGTGCAGCGGCTGTGGAACAGTTTGGTAGCCCCTAGGAAAACTAAACGCAGAGTTACTGCATGACCCAACCATGCCGTCCCTAAGTGTGTACCCAGAAGGGTGCACAGCGGGGACTCAGACACCTGCACGTCAGTGTTCACTGCAGCACTATTCACAACAGCCAGAAGGTGGAAGCCTCCTGTGTCTGCGGACAGGTAAATGGACAAAGAAAATGTGGAAGCACATAGAACAGAAAAGAACAGTGTTTCATCCATAAAAAAAGGAATGGATTCTGATAACAGGCTAGAACAGGGGTCGGGAACCTATGGCTCACGAGCCAGTTGTGGCTCTTTTGATGGCTGCATCTGGCTCGCAAACAAATCTTTAATAAAAAAATAATAACGTTAAAAATATAAAACATTCTCATGTATTACAATCCATTCATTTCCTACCGCTCATGTTCATGGTTGCGGGTGGCTGGAGCCAATCATAGCTGTCCTCCGGGACAACACCAAATTTCTATTGGATAATGTGTAATGTACACAGGTCATTGTGAGGTCAGGAAGTAAACTTTCCTCCTTTTAATCAAGTAGTCAGCTAGCTAATTGCAGAAACCCTTTTGACAAAGAAGATGGCTAAAAGAAAGAAAGATGAGGAGTATCGCACTTTTCAGCAGGAATGGACAGAGGAATTCGCCTTTGTGGAGAGAGCAGGTTCTGCAGTGTGTCTAATATGCAATGATAAAATTGCATCGATGAAATGGTCAAATATAAAGCGGCACTTCAACACACGCCATACTACATTTGCATCAAAATATCCAGCAGGGGACAGCAGGAAGAAAGCATGTCAAGAGCTACTGTGCAGAGTGCAAGCTAGTCAGCAGCAACTCTGTATTTGGACCCAACAAGGTGACTGGAATTTGGCTAGCTTTGCTGGTGCTTTAGCAATTGTGAGAAACGAAAAGCCATTCACAGATGGGGAGTATGCCAAAACATTCATGCTTGATGTTGACAATGAACTTTTTGACGACTTTTCGGATAAAGACAAGATAATCAAATGAATAAAGATATGCCTCTGTCGGCAAGAACTGTTCACGATTGCACCATCATGGCAAATCAAATTGAGGCAACACAAGTGAAGGACATAAATGCAGCACCATTCTTTTCTCTTGCTTTGGATGAGTCAAGAGACGTAAGCCATTTATCCCAGTTCAGCGTGATTGCAAGGTATGCTGTCGGTGACACACTACGTGAGGAAAGTCTTGCTGTTTTGCCTATGAAAGAGACAACAAGAGGGGAGGATTTATTCAAGTCTTTCAATGAGTTTGCTAAAGAAAAAAAATCTACCGATGGATAAACTTATTTCGGTGTGTACTGATGGTGCTCCATGCATGGTGGGGAAAAACAGGATTCGTTGTAGTGCTTCTTTGTGAACATGAAAAGAGACCTATCCTAAGTTTTCACTGCATCCTACATCAGGAGGCGCTTTGTGCTCAGATGTGTGGTGAGCAGCTTGGTGAGATGATGTCACTGGTCATTCAGGTGGTCAACTTGATTGTTGCCTGAAGTTTAAATGATTTCCAGTTTAAAACACTGCTGGGCCCTGGCCGGTTGGCTCAGCGGTAGAGCGTCAGCCTAGCGTGCGGAGGACCCGGGTTCGATTCCTGGCCAGGGCACACAGGAGAAGCGCCCATTTGCTTCTCCACCCCTCTGCCGCGCTTTCCTCTCTGTCTCTCTCTTCCCCTCCCGCAGCCAAGGCTCCATTGGAGCAAAGATGGCCCGGGCGCTGGGCATGGCTCTGTGGCCTCTGCCTCAGGCGCTAGAGTGGCTCTGGTCGCAACATGGCGACGCCCAGGATGGGCAGAGCATCGCCCCCTGGTGGGCAGAGCGTCGCCCCTGGTGGGCGTGCCGGGTGGATCCCGGTTGGGCGCATGCGGGAGTCTGTCTGACTGTCTCTTCCTGTTTCCAGCTTCAGAAAAATAATAATAAAAAAAAAAACACTGCTGGATGAAGTTGGGAATAATTATCCTGGTCGGTTTCTGCACAGCAATGTGCGTTGGTTATCAAGAGGGAAGGTACTCAGCCGTTTCACGGCTTATCTGAGCGAAATCTGGACTTTTCTTGAGATGAAAAACGTTGAGCATCCTGAGTTAGCCAACACTGAGTGGCTCCTGAAGTTCTATCTCGTGGACATGACTGAACATCTGAACCAGCTCAATGTGAAAATATAAGGTGTTGGAAATACAGTCTTATCCCTTCAACAAGCAGTGTTTGCATTTGAAAACAAGCTGAAACTCTTCATCACCGACACTGAAACAGGTTGTTTACTACACTTTGAAAAACTGGGAGAGTTTAAAGATGCATGCACAGCAAGTGACCCTGCTCAACATCTTGATCTTCAGCAGCTAGCAGGCTTCACATCTAATCTCCTGCAGTCATTCAAAGCGTGCTTTGGAGAATTTCGTGAGTGCACTCGTCTTTTTAAGTTCATCATCCATCCACACGAGTGTATAGTGGACAGCGCCGACCTGAGTTACATCCCCAGTGTCTCCATCAGAGATTTTGAGCTACAAGCTGCTGACCTGAAGGCCTCAGACATGTGGGTGAATAAGTTCAAGTCACTGAATGAAGATTTGGAAAGACTTGCACGACAGCAAGCAGAGTTGGCGAGCAAACACAAGTGGGGAGAAATGAAAAAACTTCAACACACAGACCAGCTGATTGTCAAAACTTGGAACGAGCTTTCTGTCACATACCACACACTGCAGAGTGTGAATATTGCTGTACTGACAATGTTTGGCTCTACGCATGCATGTGAGCAGTCTTTCTCACATCTAATGACCAACCTACGATCATGTTTAATGGATGGAAGTCTCAACACCTGCATGAAGCTTAACCTCACCACGTTATCAACCAGACTACAAAGCCATCAGCAAAACCATGCAGCACCAGAAGTCGCATTAATGGTAAGAAGTACTTTATTCATCATTGGTTAGCAACAGCATAATAACGTTATTAAAAAGAATTCAGAGACTTATTGTACTTTAAAAGTGTTGGTCTTACATAAAATGCACACATTTACTTGTATTTAGTGTTAAAGATATTGTATGGCTCTCACATAATTACATTTTAAAATATGTGGCGTTCATGGCTCTCTCAGCCAAAAAGGTTCCCGACCCCTGGGCTAGAACATGGACGGACCCTGAACACATGCTATGTGAAATCATCCGGACACAAACAGGACCGATATTGTGTGGTTCCACTTCTATGAACTATCTAGACTGAGCCAATTCGTAGAGATGGAAAGTCAAGGAGAGGCAACAGGAGGCTGTGGGAGGGAAGAACAGGAACAGAGTGTCTCTGGCTGGGGTGGTGAAAGGCTTCGGAAATAGCTAGCGGTGACAGTTGCACAACTTTGTGATTGCAATTAGTACAACTGCCTTGTCTACTTAAAAAAACATGGTGAAAATGGGAAATTTTCCATTAATACAGTTTACCACAGAAATATTTTCATTCAGTTCCTAAGTTTCACTAGCCACATGTGGTTGGGGTGGCTTACCAATCACCATCGGACATCACAGACAGCACGGACACAGGTAGCACGAACACAGCACGGACACGGACCGCACAGACACAGTCAGCACGGACACAGCACAGACACGGACAGCACGGACACAGACAGCACGGACACAGACAGCACGGACACAGACAGCACGGACACAGACAGCACGGACACGGACAGCACGGACACAGTCAGCACGGACACAGTCAGCACGGACACGGTCAGCACGGACACGGTCAGCACGGACACAGACGGCACGGACACGGTCAGCACGGACACAGACAGCACGGACACAGACCGCACGGACACGGACAGCACGGACACGGACAGCACGGACACAGTCAGCACGGACACGGACAGCACGGACACAGTCAGCACGGACACGGACAGCACGGACACGGTCAGCACGGACACGGACAGCACGGACACGGACAGCACGGACACGGACAGCACGGACACAGACGGCACGGACACGGACAGCACGGACACAGTCGGCACGGACACGGACAGCACGGACACAGTCAGCACGGACACAGTCAGCACGGACACGGTCAGCACGGACACAGACGGCACGGACACAGACGGCACGGACACGGACGGCACGGACACGGACAGCACGGACACAGTCAGCACGGACACAGGCGGCACGGACACAGACAGCACGGACACAGACAGCACGGACACGGACAGCACGGACACAGACGGCACGGACACGGACAGCACGGACACAGTCAGCACGGACACAGTCAGCACGGACACGGTCAGCACGGACACAGACGGCACGGACACAGACGGCACGGACACGGACAGCACGGACACAGTCGGCACGGACACAGGCGGCACGGACACAGACAGCACGGACACAGACAGCACGGACACAGACAGCACGGACACGGACGGCACGGACACAGACAGCACGGACACAGACAGCACGGACACAGACAGCACGGACACGGACAGCACGGACACGGACGGCACGGACACAGACGGCACGGACACGGACAGCACGGACACAGTCGGCACGGACACAGGCGGCACGGACACAGACGGCACGGACACAGACAGCACGGACACGGACGGCACGGACACGGACACAGACGGCACGGACACAGACGGCACGGACACAGGCGGCACGGACACAGGCGGCACGGACACAGAACACCTATCTGCAGCACTGTAGGAAATGCTATCACAGAGTTCTCGTTTAGAAGCTATAACCACCAGTGCCAAACGCAAGATGATTAGTAAGTGAGGAAGACAGAACTGTGCACTCCAATAAAGAACATGGTGGGAGCAGTGGTCTTTCAGCCGCTGGTCACAGACCACCCGATCAGAGACTCTGTAATCTTCATACAACATCAGGGGGGTTAACTTTGAGGGCTGGCACCAGTTCACGGACCAATGGTTAAGAACCACTGCTCTAGAGATCCTAACAGGCAGTAGCCGTGTGCCTTTCTGGGCAACAGAAGAAGAGTATGGGGCCAGCCCATTCTGCAGAGGTTTTAAAAAGAGGGTTACAGAAATTAGGAGTCTGCACAACGAACAGGGTATTAGAAAGAAACTGGGACCCGATTCAGAGGGAATAGCTTTGGATCTATGTTCTCTGGGTCTTGGTTTCCTCAGCTATAAAAACAGGGGTTCAACTAGAACTTTACTAACATCTTTCCATGCCCTCAAGAAGATAATTCTAGATTCTTAACTTTCTGATCTCATTGGTACTTTAGGGAAAAAAAAAAATGAGGAGAGACATCCCTAAAGCAGGGATCTCAAACTCGCGGCCCGCCCACCAATTTTGTGCGGCCCGCAGACTAATCAAACTTCGTGGATTAGTCTGCGGGCCAGTCTGCGGGGCCGCACAAAATTGGTGGGCGGGCCACATGCGGCCTGCGGGCCGCGAGTTTGAGACCCCTGCCCTAAAGGATCAGCCAGGAAGGTTAAAAAGAAAAGTCAACTGCATTACACTCTCATCCTTCTCAACACTGGCCGCACGCAGTCCCAAGAGGGAACGTAAGCATTCTGAAGGACTGTGCACTGACCCGCGCCCCTGAGGCCGAGTCCCTGCAGCGGGGCCCGGCATTTGGAGTTTTGAGAAGAGCCCCAAAATATTCACATGCACAATGTGAGTTAAGAACCATACTGTGTTAGCATGTAAGTGGTTGCACATTTCAGGGAAGAAATGCACACACACTTTTTTCTCTCCTTACAGGCAACCAAAGCTACATCTACAGAGATGGCAACTGATAAGATGGGGGGTTTTATGCATGTTACAAATTCACTGCTCACAAAAATGAGGGGATCGGGGACCGTGCAGATGCTCCAGTACTTCCAGCCTTCGGTATAGTACATTTTCACCAATGAGATAGAAGTTGATCTTGCATCTCATTTGCATAATCAAACAATTTTGACTTGCTTTTCTGATGTTCTTGTTTAATTAAAAGAAATCATATGCTTTCCAGTCTACCTGAATCACTACCAGCTAGAAGCAGCGGTCATTGGGACTTGGACATGAGCTACAAAGTATAGAATGGTGACAACAATTCCAGTGCCATGCGGACTTTTCTTGTGGGGAACTTTCCTGGACTCCTGCTCCCTGTGACAGCTCCTAACAGACTGAACTGTGGTTGGGTTGCATTTTTCAGGGATTTGGCATGGTGATGGGGCCAACTTGGACTTGGTGAACATGTTAAGGACACTACTCTTTTATGGATTCTTGCTGTATTGGCCAAGAGTTTGCTTAAAGGCTTTTAATCACTGTAAAAAAAAAAGAGAGGACTGGATGAAGAAGATGGGGCACATATACGCCATGCTAGGAGAAATTATGATATCAGATCATTTACAGCGGAATGGTGGAGTCTTGGTAGCATTGTGCAGGGTGAAATAAGCGAATCAGAAAAAAACAGGAACTGCAGGATTCCATACATTGGTGGGACATAAAAGCGAGACTAAGAGGCATGGACAGGAGTGTGGTGGTTACGGGGGGTGGGGGGAGGGAAGCAGGGAGAGGGGGTGGAGGAGGGGTACAGAGAGAACTGGATGGAGGGTGGCAGAGGACGATCTCTCTTCGGGTGATGGGTATGCAACAGAACTAAATGACAAGATAACCTGGAAATGTTTTCTTTGAATGTATGTACCCTGATTTATTGATGTCACCCCATTAAAATAAAAATTTATTTATAAAAAAAAAGAAATCACATGCTTCTTTTTTTAAATCACTTCATATTCACTTTGAAATATCCCCTCATTTTTGTGAGCAGTATATAGGTCCTTTCAATTTGATTTATGATCCAGGAGAATATCTGACTCAAAAGATGACTGAAGAATTCTGAAATGAATCCACATATATTAAAAAACAGAATCCCCTAGTAAAAAAAGTTTAAGTGCAAGGAAAGAGAAGATGTCCTACAGGCTGCAAGTTAGCCTGCCAAGGGGCCAAGCCACCAGGGACAGGCAGCTGGCTGTCTCTCAACCGGGCCCACGGGGCACAAACACTTGGAAACCTTTGTACCAGAGCCTGCCAAGGAGATCCATTCTTTCCTACCTGTCACAAAATACAAATGAAACAAACAGTTATGCTTTCCTGAGTCACGGGTAGGCGGTAGGGAGCAAAGACAAAGGGAGGAACTGTTTCCCAAGGACCCTTCAGGGAGAAGCTGGCTAACCTTTCCTGGCTGGCTGCGTTCTGCACAGCTCCCAGGTTCTTTTCTCACTGAATTCTTACAGCCACCTTGTGAGTGATGCAGCACTGTCAGCGTTTTATAGTTCAGGACGCCGAGAGACGGAGGTCAGAAAACCTGCTCAGCGTCCACAGCTGAGAGGAAAAGAGCGACCAGACCTACAACCCAGGGAGCCCGTTTTCAGGGCCGGTGCTCGGCCCGCCGTGAGGTGCGTCTGCGCAGGGGTGAGCGGCCGGGGCCACGGCCAGCTGACGGCAGATGGAGGGACAGGTGTAAAGAAGGGGAGAAAGAATGGACGAAGCGGTAGAGGAGCGTGCTCGGGAGGGCAGACTCGGGGATGGGACTCACGCAGGCCCTTGAGGGAAAGGAGGAACACGAACTCCCCCCAATTCTCTGAGCCCGGACTGTCAGGGGCACACACACATTTCTAAGAAACAGACACAAAGGGTCAAGGGGAAACACACAAGGTATGAAACTGACTTCAAATCTGGAGGTGAGGAGCAGTAAGGACTGCTAACTACAAGGAGACTGGACTCGTCTACCCGGTAACACCCAGAGGAAAACAGACAGCTGTGCCCGAGGAAGAGACTGTGCCCGCTCATCGGAAAAGCACTTTTTCTCTGGAAGAGGACGGTCAGAACACCTGGACAGGTAAGAACAGGAGCAGCACAGTCACACAGCGGCGTACCCCAAACTATCCGCAAGTGAGCCGACAGTCAGGTGTATAAAGGCAGCGTCTGCTTAGGTGAGGGGCTGAGACTGTGTCTGGTTCTCTGAGCCTGACAGAGCCCCGGTGACCGCAGCCCCTTGAGAAGCCCACCCCAAACCGCTGGAAGGCTAGTCAAATGAACTTTACCCAAATCCTCAAACCCAATTCTAGAAATACCATTTCAACATCCCTCCCTTCACTAAGCAGAAGAACCAAGCACCTATCGGTGAGATTCGTCCCGAACCGTGAAACAGGCACCCAGCCGACAGGAAAAGGGCTACAGCATAAAGGGGCCGTGAGAAACCATCAACCACACAACAAATCGGGAAGTGAATTAGGGCTGGCTACAATCTGGAATAGAAATAAAGTGGTGCTAAAAAAAAAAAAAAAAAAGGCACACGACAGAGTGACCTCGTCACTTCTTGCTTTCATGATTTGTTGTTAAGCACACCTAACGAGGGTCAGCGGGCGTGTACCATTACGGAGACCAAATACAGCCTTTTGAATATGTAAACCGAACATTATAAAAGGGTATCCATGCTCCTGACGGCTCTGCACAAGCAGATTTAACCAGTCCTGAGACCCAGCCCCTCCTGTGCATACGCTCAGGACACAGAATGCTCCTATGGTCAGAAGCTCGCTGCAAAAGAAGATGACGTGAGAGCTTTCCACGGGGTCTTCCAGCTTCTGAGGAATCTTTCCGACTCACAAAAGTAGACGGGAGCCTCCTCCTCGCCAAGACAAGGCGCCCGGCCGGAGGGCAGGTCTCGCCGGGCACGCGTGCGTGGAGTACAGAGGCAAGCGGCTGAGAGCCTTCCCTAGGACAGGCGAAAGCGATACACTTGCACAGACACTGGGATACAGGTTAAAATAAAAACAAAAAACAAGGACCCAGCACTTTGAAAGGATACGGTCTGTACCAGGAAACAATGTTCTTCCGGTCAACAGCTCGGCCATTATGCATCCCACTGACCAAATATCAACTGGCAAAATTAAAGAGAGATAAAAGGAAAAAAAAGTACGTATGGTGTCACTCTTGTCATACTCGGCCACAAATGAAACGATCACGAGAGCAAAACACTCAAATGAATATTTAAGACATCCGAGGTTCAACAATCATATTCATCTTCACAGAAATACGTCGGTTTATTATGACCTTCGCCCCACCGAAGGGCTTCACAGGTAAGATAAGTCAAAACATAATTCAGGCGAGAGATATAAGATGCTCACAAAGGGGCTACAGTGTCTTCTCGAGGGAAATGGTGGATTCTCCCAACTAATGCTGAGAGGTGAAGGTTATGATTCCATTGTCTTCAGGTAGAAATACTTTGAGAGTAAGATGAACATCTAAATACGTAAATAAAAACCCCACTGCTAAATCACATAGTTTGAAAGCTGCGCATTAAAAGTTTACTTCCAGCCCTGGCCAGTGGGGTTCAGTGCATAGAGCATTGGCCCAGCGTGTGGAAGTCCCGGGTTTGATTCCCAGTCAGGGCACACAGGAGAAGCACCCATCTGGCTTCTCCCTTCCTCTTCCTTCCTCTTCCTTTTCCCCTCCTGCAGCAGGTGGCTCAACTGGTTTGAGTATTGCTCTGAGCACTGAGAGCCTCAGGTGCTAAAAATAGCTCAGTACTTGAGAATTAGCCCCAGACAGGGTAGCTAGGTAGATCCCTGCAGGGGCACATGCAGGGGTCTCCCTCACTATCTCCCTTCCGCTCAACTTAAAAAAAAAACGTTTACTTTCTCTGAGAAATTGAAATATTTTTTATTTGTGAACTTTAAAAGGATCAGTGAGAGAAGAAAAGAATTTCCTCCCATTCCCACCATCTCTACTTCTGAGAATCCCAAATACACCCAGGAGGGCACTTACAGACCCTACAGAACTAGCGTCAGCAATACCTGTCTGGTTGTAATGCATCCAGTTCAGCATGATCTCAGGGGCCCTGTACCACCTAGTGGCCACGTAGCCAGTCATTTCATCATCGGTGTGTCGAGCCAGTCCGAAATCCAAGATCTAAGTAAGAGAAAGAGGAGAAATCAGGCACTAACTTAGAATCAAACTCCTGAGACCTGTAGAGCACGAGGGAAAAAATCCCGGTGCCTACACTGAGGCACAGTACAGCACAGCACCGTCACAGACCCATCTCCTCGTCTGTGCTCAGGACGCCTGGGGAACACGGCGAGCACTTGGAAAAATGAAATGACAGAAAGCAGAACAAGAACACCACTCCTGGGTATCTACCCAAGAGCAATGACAGGGAACGTTCACACAAAAGGCTCGCATGTGAACATTCACAGAGACTTTACAAAGCCCAGCCGCAAACTAGAACCAAAGCAAGTGCCAATCAACAGATGGGTGGATAAACAGATGGGGGCACAGTCATAAAATGGATACTTCTCGGCAATGAAAAAGGAATGAACTATTGAAACAGTAAAAACAGGTGAGTCTCAAAAACATTATTCTAAGCAAAAATCAGACACACATACACACACAAAAATACTGTAAAATTGCATTTGCATGACACTCCAGAAAAGACAATTCTCTCTAGTGTCAGGAAGCAGATGGGTGCTGCCGGTCGCCAGCGTCAGGGGGAGAGAAGGGCGGGGGCTGGCTAGGAAGGGGCCCAGGGAGCGCTGGGTGACAGAAATGTTCTTTATCATAATTCAGTCGGTGGTTACATGGAGATACAAATGTATCAAATGTACACTTTAAATGATTCATTTTACTGTAGGTCAGTTATGTTTCAAAAACATTGAGTAAGAAAATGAAATGAAACTAATATAGTATTGCATATCAACTGTAACTGAAAAATATAGTTTTTTTTTTTAATCAAGTGAGAAGCAGGGCGGCAGAGTAACAAACTCCCACATACGCGCAACTGACCAGGATCCACCCAGCAAGCCCCCTACGGGGTATTGCTCTACCCACTGAGGGCCGCTGCTCCATTACTCAGCAATTGAGCTATTTTAGTGCCTGAGGCAAGGCCAAGGAGCCATCCTTGGCACCTGGGACCAACTTGCTCAAACCATTTGAGCCATGGCTGTGGGAGGAGAAGAAAGAGAGAGAGAGAGAAGGGAATGGGTGAGGGGTAGAGAAGCAGATGGGAACTTTTCCTGTGTGCCCTAACTGGGAATTGAACCTGGGACATCCATATGCCAGGCTGATGCTCTACCACTGAGCCAACCGGCCAGGACCATATAAAGTTATTAGAAAAAGAAATAAAACAAACCAAAAACAATTCCAGAGCTGCTTGCTATTTATAGATGGTTTATTTATCTCCTATTTGAATTATTTTGAATGAGTAGGTTTCTGCCATTTTTCCTGTTTAACCTAATAATTATTTCTTCAGAATTGCTTTACTCGATATGGAGACTATACTTTCCCTTTATTACAACTAATACAGTAAATTTCAAATTTTACTTTTAGTGTGAAAACAAGATACCTGATGCTACTTTTCATTTTTTTAAATTTTATTTTAGTGAGAGGAGGGGAGACAGAGAGACAGACTCCCACATGCGCCCCGACCAGGATCCACCCAGCAAGCCTACTAGGGGGTGATGCTCTGCTCATTTGAGGCCCTTGCTCCTTTGCACAGGAGCCATTTTTTTTTTTAAGCACCTGAGGTGAGGCCATGGAGCCATCCTCAGCACCTGGGGCCAACTTGCTCTAATTGAGCCTTGGCTGCAAGAAGGAAGGAGGAGGAGGAAGAGAAGAAGAAAGAGAGAGAGAGAGAGAGAGAGAGAGAGAGGAGTGAGAGGGGGAGGGATAGAGAAGCAGATGGGCGCTTCTCCTGCGTGCCCTGACAGAGAATTGAACCTGGAACATCCAGACGCCAGGCTGATGCTCTACCACTGAGCCAACCAGCCAGGGCCTGATGCCACCTTTAATGTCACTTAAAACTAAAGCTTTACTAAGTCTATGGTTTAAATCTCAAAGTCTGATATTCTAAACGACATGAATCTGCAGATAAAAAAGTCATGGCTTATAAACCATTCCCTACATAAATTTGCCAGGATAATCCAACATACTAATTACTATGTGAGACAAATACTGCCCCGGGTCTCTCCCCTTACCTTCAGCTCGCAGTCCTCATTCACAGCTAGGTTACTGGGTTTCAGGTCCTGGGGAGCAAGCACAGAGGGAGGACAGGGTCAGGGTCAGGGTGCATTCTCTCCTCAGAGGTAATGACGGTCCAACAGAAAAGTAAGACTTCACCCAGCTCTACACAGGAATCTCCATCCTGTAGTTCCTGTCTAGTCCTAATTAGCCCTAAATAGGTAAAAACTATAGATCCTCTTTCTTTCATCAGTTTAAAGTAAAGCGGCAATGAACCAACATTTCAATGCTAAATTCAAGCCTCCCTCCACCACCACACACACCAAACCCAGTGCCCCTAAATATTTTACTAAAAAACAGAAGACATACCCTGTGAATGATGTCGGCCGAATGGATATACTGTGGAAGAGGAAAGAGTCAGTTAAAGGAGACGTCATCGCCCACCTCCTACCACCACCTTCTATGACTTATTGGAGGTACGTTTTCATGAATCAGTAACAACTGCTAAGCGTTAACAATGGGATTAGAAATCAGAACAGGTAATTATTCGTGGTCTATACATTTATCATTAACTACAATTTCCACACCGTCAACTCTACTCAGAGCTGACGTAGGAAGGAAACGGAGCTTTCGCTCTAGTTTCTGGTTGGTTCTCTGGAGCTCAGGAAGGACTCCAAGCTGCTAAATCTAAAAGTGGCTTGATTTTACAACACGGCTTACCTGCCCCATCCCACAGATAAATTAGCTTCCCTGAGGATGCTTTTAAAGTTTCAACACGACACTGACCAGAGACTAGATTGTGTCGAGAAATTATTATTACTGTTTAGATGCAATAACAAAGAGTCCTTAATGCTCAGACATGCATGCTGAAGTACCTATGCATGGAATGATATGATGTCTAAACTTGCCTGAAAATAATCCCGGGCTTGGGGAATACAAAAGACAAACAGATTGTCCATATGCTGGTAATTATGGTTACTGAGTAAACACAGGGGTTCATTATACTGTGATTGTACCGGCGATTTTGTATTCATATTTTCCCATAAGAAAGGTTTACTTTTTTTGTTTTATTTCTCTTAAGTCCTACATAGAAGAGAGAGGAGGAGAGAAAGGGTTTCACGTCTCAAAATTATTGCTAATACTGTCTGTACCTTGAGACCTCGGAGAATTTGGTAGATAAGGAACTGAACATGGTCATCTGTAAGCTTCTGACATTTCACAATGTTGTTCAGATCTGCCCCCATGAGATGGGTCACCAGATACCTGGAAATTAATGGAGAGTTACACAATACTACAGAAACCTTAAAGTTCTTATCTTTAAAAGAAAAGACAACCAACCCAGTAAGCACCACTGTGACACCAAAAAGTTTAGTAACATC